>NC_050177.1:13492389-13537389 GCF_008315115.2 Sander lucioperca
GAGACTCTGCAACTAAACTGGGAGGAGGAGGGTTCAACGACTGAGGTGCAGGAGTCCAGACTGGACAAAGAGATGACCAGAATGTCACAGTCAAGGAAGGGACAGTTAAACAGTAGTAGCCAAATGAAATTCTCAGTGTATGTTTAAATCATGGCCTGGATGTATGTGGGGTTGTGTTCTTGGTCGCCCTTAAAACCAGTGTTGGATGATGGTCGGGGTACATGGGAGAATTTAGAGAGGCGGGGGCTCGGCATGACTGGATGGGCTGCAGCACTTTGGATGAACCCCAAGTGTCAAAGAGTGAATGCAACCAGACTAAACATTCATATGGGACAATTCTGCAAAACCCTGGATTGTGTTTAGTGATGACATTTTTAAACATTCAATGCCAGTGTTTTTTCATTAACTGTTTTTACAATATCCATGCATGGATTCTAAAACTACTTGGTTAAAGCCACTATGCAATAAATTCTTATGTCATCATAGCCTCTTTCAACTGATTCTGATGGCATACAGAACGTTACTGTAGGTAGAAAAGTGAGACACTCCCAGTATAAAATGATGCTTTCTATGAGGTACTTTAAGTCCATTTATCTCTATGTCTCCAGGTCAAACCTGTGGAGATAGGAATTAGAGTGCGGATCGAGCCGCATTTTTCTGTCCGAGCCCGTCCCGCGTCCGACAGAGCAGTAACCGAACCTGACAGGCATTAAGATATTTCTGTCCGAGCCCGACCTGAGCCCGACACAGTTAAAAACTCTTTTTTTTCTCATACTAATGACACATGTACGTTTGTTTGTGTGGAATGCCCGCTTTTATTAAGCAACTGTAGGAAGGCATTCGGAAATGTCAACAGATGAGCGCATCAGCACACACGGGGCAACAAGCGCACGTTAACACAGGCGCGCACAAGAGGCCCAATCATATAGTCTTTGCATCAAGTGAAACAGGCCCATTGGCTACCTACATAATAAGCTTTTTTTTAAATTTAAAATGTTCAATGCCTTATCGCGCTGATGTGACCGAGCCCGACCCAAACCCGAACATAATTTCTAAATATCTGTCCAAACCCGGCCCGGCCCGTCGGGTCCCGTCAGGCTCGGGTCGGGTTTCCATCCTCTAGTAAGAATGCAGCTTAATACTCTTTAATAGGACAGAAGGTTGCAGCTAAGGGTGGACAAATTGATACCAAACTATCAATATATAGATACAAAGCCTTGTTAAATGCTGAATAGCTGAATCGCTAAAGCTAAACTGGATGAATAGTTTAAATCCGTAAGAAGAAGTTGAAGTAGTGAGAATAGTTGGAAAAGTAGGAATGGTTTTAATTAACTTGGATTTCATATCATAGTACCACTAATGTACAAAAGATGTGGAATAATTAAAGTTTTGTTGAAAGGCTTATGCTAAAGCTAAACTGGATTGCTGGTTAAAATGTGTAAGAAAAAGGTGAAGTTGTAAGAAATGTGGAAAAAGTGATAATTGTTCTAATTAATATAAATGTATTTAAAAAGTTGAATAATAGCCATTTTGTATGAAAGTTGTAGGTGTTACAACAGTGAGCAACATCCGTTCGGCACCTCAGTGGTAAACGTCAGCAGACTGCAGTTCAGTGCAGCTGCTGCTTATCGCAAATCTCTCTCTATTTTCTCTCTGTCTATTTTAAAATGAGTCGTGAAGATAACAGCAAAGCCCAACTTTACTTTTAATGAAATCAAACAAAGAAAAATAGTCGAAAATCAATATTAGAGTAACCTACTTGTCCAGCTGCTGCAATAAATATGCAGAGGAGTAGAAATCAGAATGTAATCACTGCGGAACCATCGTCACAACAGCTTTATTTCTGTCTGTCTGTCTGTCTGTCTGTCTGTCTGTTTGTCTGCCTGTGTCTGTCTGTCTGTCTGTCATTCTGTCTATCTATCTGTGTGTGTGTGTGTGTGTGTGTGTGTGTGTGTGTGTGTGTGTGTGTGTGTGTGTGTGTGTGTGTGTGTGTGTGTGTGTGTGTGTGTATGTGTGTGTATGTGTGCGTGCATGAGTGTGTGTGTGTGTGTGTGTGTGTGTGTGTGTGTGTGTGTGTGTGTGTGTGCGTGTGTGTGTGTGTGTGTGTGTGTGTGTGTGTGTGTGTGTGTGTGTATGTGTGAGTGTGTGTGAGTGTGTCTGTGTGTGTGTGTGTGCGTGTGTGTGTGTATGTGTGTGTCTTTGTGTATGTGTATGTGTGTGTGTGTGTGTGTGTGTGTGTGTGTGTGTGTGTGTGTGTGTGTCTGTGTATGTGTGTTTGTGTTAGGGCTGTCAGCGTTAACGCATTAATCGCGATGCGATTGGGAAAGGGCCAACACGATGCGATTAATTTTTTTTAATCGCATGCCAGCATTTATTAATTTATTTTACACTTCATTCAGCTTCAACCCTAACCCTAACCCAACCACAGTGGCAACCTACTGCCAGGCTATGGTTTTCACTTGTTGGTTTTACTTCCATTTTAGGTTGTTTTTGTTGAACTTTCCCGAGGATTGTTTACTCTACTGCAGTTGAATTATAATATTTGTTAATACACATCAATCTTTTCTGCATGGATTCCGGCCTTCAGTTGTTTCATTGCTCATCATTCCTTTTAAAGATTTCTAGAGCCGAACTACATCATGTTTTTGGCTAATCCAATAAATCCAATACCTGAAATATTGAAAACGAGATATCTGCCTTGGTAGAAATGGAATAGCAAAATCTCTATCGGTTGACTAATCTCTATCATCCAACGGTATACTGTATCTCGTCATACCATCCAACCAACTGATCATGTCGACTCTGTCAGTATGTTTGTTATCAGTAAAGGAGCGGAAGTGTCACAGCTGTTGCTCTGCTGCACCTCTGTAATGCCTGTATCACATGATGAGTGGTATCTTATCTGGCTGACCGTAATAACTGTTTATCAGATCGTCATAATCTTATGACAACCATTTTTCCTATCGCCATCAAATTCATATGTGGTCTACATTTATCTGCAGTTAATCATCCAGTTGCAAAGAAAATAAAGTGGCAGTTTCCAGGAGTTTTCTGTGTTGATTTGCTACTCAGAATTTCAGCTCCATTGCTAAATGATATCATTCAGTGCTGAAGTGTGTTATTACTGACTCGTGTTTTACAAAAGCCACTCTTGCTTTTAAGCAGTGTCTGCAAGAAACGGTAAGTGTCTGCGTTTCCTCCAAAGTCACCACTAAAAACAGATCCAACCTCTGAGGCAAACCGGCAGTCAGATTTGGGAGAAATCTGCCTTTTCAGTGCGGTGCTTGTACCCAGTGCATGGCAGAGAAGTCCTAATGTCTTATAACACATCCTTACTTTCGTCTTTTTATTGGCCCGTGCAGCTGGTTTTGAGCTTTAGTAGTATAACGTACAGTTCAAGTTCTCTGCAGATGATTACTGGGCCTACATAAAAGCTTGTAGAACAAGGAAATGGGTACCAAATTACCATTATTTGATCTGGTTGGATTACCGTAGCACTCAGTTCAGATAAAACATAACTAATCTAACATGAGAGCCTCACAGTCATTGTTTGGGTTCACCTCCATGTCTGACTACATCAAACGCTCAACAGTGACAGAATGGCTCAGCCCCAAGCACAGAAAAAAACAAACTCCAGCATGAAAATGACCAGAGTCAAAAAACTGGGGGGAAAAAAAACATGCATCTCTTTACGAATAAGTAGCAACTTTCACAGACTGGTGAGTGTGCGAGTGCTGTCACTTACAGCGATAGAAGTTGCAGCGCACTACAGCAGGGCAGCACTTTGGGTCATGTAATTACAGCATTACCACATAATGAGAGTCATTTGTACTAATCACAGGGGCCATGCTGATTCTCCACTGGGAAAAGCTGGAGCACAGAGACCTGCAGGTGCACCATCAAAGCAGAAGAAAAAAAAAACCAGCACACCTATGTTCCCTGTCCCACTGATGTCCCATCTTTCCTCTCTGCTGCTCAGTTTGTCCCAGCCACACTAAAATGTAAGGTCAGCATTTTTAGATGTATGCTGTATGGATCTGGAGAACTTATTCAAAAGGCTTCCTTGTTTGGTGTGAAAAACTTTAGCCAAAACGAAAAGAAAAATATTCTTTTTTTCAGATTTAGCTGGTTTAGAGTGGACATATTCTCATTCTGCATACTCACTCCTTACTCTAATGCACGTATCCCATCTCTTCCCTGCTTCTACCCCCAGGCCTTAGCCAGAAGAGTAGGTTTGAGCTGGTGGGCAGCAGCGGGGCTTAAGTGCTTCCTGTAGGACCTGTGGACAGGAGGAACCGCCGCTGGCCCTTAGCCTTCAAGGGTGGAAAGTATGTGTCGTAGGCTGCGCTCCCACCTCCCACCTCCCAGCCTGGGAACGGAAGCCGGGAGCCGCCAGGGAAAACAAGCAGACAATCAGGTAGGGCCTGAGCCGGGAGAGAGAAAGAGAGGATAGGAGGGGAGGCGGGCTGCTGATACGTCAGGTCCTTAGAGGCTCAACTGAAGCTCTAGGAAAAGCATACAGATGTAATGGGGTTTGGGATGGAGGTTTTGTTTATATGTTTGTGTGAGCATTTCCTCATCCATCAAAGAAAGTGAAAGGATGTGTGTGTTTTCAGAAGGAGCGCGCATGTGCATCTCTGAAACATAATCCGATATTAAAGTTCAGAGTGTTTGTATAGTGTGCGTGCGTGCTTGTGTGTGTGTGTGTGTGTGTGTGTGTGTGTGTGTGTGTGCGCGCGCGCGCGCGTGCGTGTGTGCGTGCGTGCGTGCGTGCGTGTGTGCGTGCGTGCGTGCGTGCATGCGTGTTTGGTTAAGGACAGTGGCCAGCAGGGAACAGGGTGGGTTCAGGGCAGGGGAGAGGAGAGGGGATGTCTAAAGGGAGGATTGTGGTGTTCAGTTTCTACAAGGGGGGTCCTGTCGGCTTGCATGTAACAGTGTGTATGTGGGTGGGGGGCATGGACCTCTCTCTCTCTCTCTCTCTCTCTCTCTCTCTCTCTCACACACACACACACACAACAAGTAAATAGAAAAGAGCTGTGCAGTGTTTCTCTGTAAATGGGCAGGACAATTATATAATGGTATTTTTTTAGTAAGTTAATGAGAGGCAGAAATGGACAAGACTGAAAATGTTCTTTTGCCGTGTTCCTCTACATATTAAAAATATAATAAAAGTCCTAGTCAATCATTTATACGATATAACACATGCCAAAACGAATGATTCAGCCGACAATTCAGTCATCATTCTTTGTTTGACCTACATTCATGTTCAGTTTTACATCGTGAGAATTTGTTGAATAAGCGTCTACAGTCATTTAGTCTCTAGAGTTATACTGAGTTATAAAATCTAATGTTTGGTCATCTATGACTTTTTATGAATACATAACATTGTCCTTATAGTGATAGTGATCAGCCTTTGTTCAAAATAATATTTTATGAAGTGAAATTCCTTTTTAAATTTAAAAAAATATATATTTTGTGCGTGTGTGTGTGTGTGTGTGTGTGCAGAAGTGTTTCATCATTTAGAGATGTCCTGTTAATGTCAGTCTCAATATGAAAGTTGTTTTAAACTGATTTTTTTGTTTGTTTACTATCTGTTTGGTCTTGGAAACAATAGTTGACAAAACAATCTCATCACAAGGTCCATTTAGTAGTGCTTCTGGAGCTTTTGATCGTATCACACAATCTCCCTCAGCAGATGGAGTTAGCTCCCCTACTGTCTTGTAGATGTTAAAATAAAAAATAAAAAATTCTGAACACTAGGACTTATTTTCTGTCTGTTTTTTTGTTTTTTTAAAGTTGAGACTGAAAGTTAATTCTTGACATTTAAAAACAGCAGTTGTTTTTCCTTCTCTTTTTTTTTTGTTTAGATTTATTGTGACAGAATTTCTAATAATGTTAAATAAATGTATCGGTTTATCAACTTGCAGTTATCCAATCCAGTTGTTACAAATTGGAATCAAGACGTTACATAAATAGTTTTGTGAGTGTTGTAGCACGGATCATGTACTTGGCTTCCCCTTCAAGGATAATCCAAAATTCTTTAAAGGGTAAACAGTAAGCAGACCTTTTTTTTTGTTTAGAGGGTGTGTTACATAAATGAATGTCTACAGGTCAAACGCCAACCCTGAGGGAACAGCGTCAGCTGCTGCACTCCACACTTATGAGTTTTAAAAAAAACCTGTCGGCTCCAATAACTTACCATGCAGAATAGACACACAAAATGACACACAACAATTAACGTCAGGTTGCACTGAAAACACTACAGTTGCATAGAATATGACAAATGCTGTCCTCTCTTTTGCTCTGTAACATGAACTCACTGCCATTTCGTCAGTTTGAGGTGGCCCAAAGAGGTCGAACATGCTTGAGAGCCCTTTATGGTCACATTTGGCCATAAATCTGTCACTTACTTCCTCCCAGTAGTGATGCTGCTTTTAAGACAGTATTGAATGCTGTTCATAATCTAGCTCTTGTTATCTGGCCTGAAATGTGAGTTTTTAACAAAAGGCTTACAGTAAGTAAATCAGTGGTTTATGAGCCAAAATGGAGTTATAAGTGGTGATAACTGATATAAGCAGACATAGCTTTACTTTCCCACCTTGGTTCACTTGCTCTACACCTGTTATTGTGAGCTGTCGTAATGAAATCAGCAGTCGTGAATGGTTTAAATCATTTGTTCACTCTGAGCTGCAGAGTTTTCAGAGCAAAGGTTCGTGAGGTCACTGGATCCGGTGCATCGTGTTACAGTGTTTGGTAGCTTCTCTCTTCGGGATTGGGTTATTTCCTTTTTTGCTTTCGTATAGTGGAAACAAGTGAATTACATAACACAATAAACCAAGTATACTGTGTTATGGGATCACACAGCTGGTTATGTTGTTGTATTTATTCGCATTTAATTGACTTGCTCTGCCTACATCACATCATTTAGATGATTTATGTTTGATGGGTTTGCGTGTGCATGTGTGTGTTTGCGAACATGGTCGCCACTCTGTGTCGAGTGTCTGTATGGTTGCCTTCTTGTTTGTGTTTGGTACGTGCTCCATTGACTGTCCCGGGTCGCAGTGGGACGTTAGTGATTGAAGTCGAGTTGAGAGAGGGGAGAGAGGGGACAGACGGAGGGGATAGGGGGGTGTGGACGTGACATCCCCAGCTGGCCTGTGACATCACTCCAACGGGGACAGGAAGCAGGGGAGTTGGGAGGGTAGGGTACAGTAGGTGACATCAGGGCTCTGTCTGGGTCTCTTGGTCCTCCAGCTGGGTAAACTAGACAGAGAGAGACCCCCCGAACCCTCCCACCCACCCATCCGCTGACCCCTCCGTCTCAGCCTTTGTCTCCAGGCCACCACCCTTTCTTTGACCCTCTCTTATCCGTGACTGGGTTTATGTTCACAGACACTACCTGCCTCCTCTGACCCACAGACGTATGATGCCATGTGTTTCCGCATGCAGTCTCCCCACCTCTCTTTTATGTGAGCGTGTGTGTCTTTATGTTTGTTTTTGTGTGTGTCTGTTCCTCATCCGCTCACTCTGACCACGCATCTCTGTTGAATGTGATCAAACAGACCTCCCGTTGACTCAAATATATACAGTACATGTGCATATACATAAAGAGTTTGCCCTCTTCTTTCTAAGGACAGAGGGGACTCACCAAGTGAACTAAGCACCTGGTTGGGGCCCTATAGCCATCAGGGGGCCCCCAAACAAATTGTTCATTTTTGGCTGCACTGTAATAAACTGTGCTGTTGATACAGGGAAGGTCAGAAAGAATTAAGATGGTGCCGGGCGCTGCTGGGAGTCCATTGTGGACATATCGGGTGAAGACTTACTACACTGAGGGAGGGATTTGCCCAAACTCAGACAATTGGGTCTGGGTAATAGTAAATGTGTCGTGGATGGGATCAATTTGGGTCGTCACTGTAAATAAGACTCACTAGAAGTACTGTAGGTGGCACAGTAAAAGAATAGTTCCAGAAGGGGGCAGCAATGCAAGATTATGGATGCCGTTAAACTCCAAAGAAGAAGAATACAGGAAGTGAATATGGTTGGTGCTAACAGTCAAGGGGGTAAGCCTCTCCTCAGACCGCGAACCTCCTATGGCGCCATTTTAATGCTACAAAGCCATTCATTTTGACGCCACTTTGACAGTGAATAACTTTACATCTGAAGCGTTTCAAGACTTTATTTGTCCATTGTTTATTTCTAAAGAAACACGACAATTAATAAAAGGCTCCATTACCTTGTATCTCACGTTATGGCTCCGTGGCAGACGTTTTTGTAAAAATAGGCTAACGATTGTGTCATAACCACGCGACTTACTGTCGCATAGTAGAGGAATTACCGTATAGTACAGGAGAAGCTCGCAGGCAGTTTCGTCTCTACAGCTGTTTAAATGTAATTTCTAATGTTAACTAGCATTTTAGTTAGCAATAATTAGCCTATGCCTATGTTATCTCCTTACATAAACCTACTCTCTCCGTCTTTGCAAGATTGGGAATGATTGAGATTTCTCTTGGCACAGCTACCAGAAGACTTACAACTTTCAGACAGGTTGCTCACGGCACATTTACGTCGTTTCTCTCAGTTGGAGGCTGCGCAGTAACCCTAGCCATCACCAGAAAAGTGCTTCTATTGGCCTTCACTGGTCTCCGCCCAGAGCAACGGGATCTGTTGGTCCACTCTTATATACTGTCTATGCTAACAGTCAAATGACACATTTTCATACGAAAAGATGACTAAGTAACTGTTCACTTGTGGATGTAGCTATCCTTCTGGAATTATTTTTGCAATGTCCCCCGAAAAGTCACTTAAGTTCCAGGCCGGTTTACAAATCTTCTGGAAGGGCTCACACAGAAGCACTGTTTGGAAAGGCCAAGATGTTAGCTATCATGGTATACAAACAGAACTATGCTAGCTTGTAGCAATGCGAATAACGTGATTTATGGATTAATCAGTGACGGATTGGTAACCTGGCATTTGGGCAGATGCCGGAGGGCCGTTTCGGCTGGCCGGCCAATCAGAGAGCCGCATAATTGTCACAGCCATGTAAACAGGGGACCATATAATTTCTCTCGGCCCCCTTTCAAGCATCGATAATAAAGTTCTTTTGTCACATGATAACCAAATTTGCCGAAATCCCTCACACCTAGTAATAACGTAATCTGATCAGTATATATACCACATAGGTCAGGGTACTAAAGTATAATCCGTTTTTCGTTTTAAACCAAAAACGAAAAAAGGAAAAAACGGGTCGATGTTTGGTTTTTGGTTTCAAACCAAAAACGGAAAAACAAAACTATGAGCTCCGTTTTCTCGTTTTTCCAATGTCCATACAAATTAAAAATTAACTGGAAAACTGCTCGTTTTTCAACTGTTGTTTTTTTGTTATTCATGTTTCTGTTTTAACCCAAGAGCGAGAATACGGGCTCATTTTTATAATGTGCATAATCATTGAAAATCTGATGGAACACAGGTCTCGTTTATGGTCAGGGTACTAAAGTATAATCCGTTTTATGAGTCTCTCAATATCACAGTCATGGTTACTCTCTACAGTCACGAACTTTTACATTAGTCGCTATTATTTTGTAGCAAAATTACTTATTCAGATCAGATGTTCAAAAACGTAAACGTGCATGGTTTGAAATAAAACAAATCTACCTGCATTTCTTTTATTTGAATATTTGTTTGCAAAAGTTAAAATGAAGCAATGCCTTCTGGGAATTTCAAGACAGAATCAAGTAGACCGCGTACGGTCTGCCTCAGAGTGGTTGTTGGAAGTTGAAAATTGGAAGTTGGAAGCTGTACTGTTGACAAAAAATGAATCGAGGCATCAAGCGACGCAAGGGGGGGCCGAGAAAAAGAGAGAGAAATATAAGAGAGCACTGTTGGCTGACGTTGAAAAATGCTGCAAACTGACTTTGTTTTTAAAATCAAGTGTAGTGCAGCTTCAGCTAGCATTAGCGCTAATACTGCTAGCATGTCAGCGACACATCTGAGCCAGCACACCAGGGAGAAAGACAGGACAGTGAGGAATATGAGGAAGAGGAAGAACAAAACGAGCAAGAGGAGGATGAAGAGATAGACATGAATAACGAATCTATGGAACTAACCAACACAGAACAACAAGCCTGCTGTGGGTATGAATGTGGACTACCTGAAGCAACAGAGATGGCCCAATGCTGCAGGAGGGAGTACAGTAAGTTTGGCTACTTCAGAATATTATATTATGGAGCGGCTGGCTCTGATTATTTATTCTTTTTGTATATATATATATATATAATAATAGAGACTAATGTAATATATATATAATAATAGAGACTAATGTAAAATAGAGACTAATGTAAAATATATATATATATATATATATATATATATATATATATATATATATATATATATAATAATAGAGACTAATGTAAAATATATATATATATATGTTTTTATATGTACGTTTTTTGTTCCCAGTCCGTCACTGATACAAAGACACTGTACGTCCAGGCTGGATGAAGACACTTCTAAAAGGCCTACGGTTGCATGAAGGACTTCGTACTACACTGTGTTGATCTGGAGATATTGAATATTCATGACGTAAAACGTGTAGGCTAATTTGTTGTCGTATATGACAGCTTCGACCTCAGTCTCAGTTAACGTCACAGGGCTATGAACAATGATGTGAACGCTTAGTGGTGCTCATGCTGATGTGTGTTTGAATGGCCACGCAGTCAGTTAGCTAGCATAAAAGCAATCACAAACTTAACTACACAGCCACTCTGTATACAAGTCTTGAACTGAACTGGACAATTGGAATCAGCAGTGATTTCTAATGTTCACCATTTCCACCTGTTCAGATCAGTAAACGTCAGCTGGGACTTCATCTTCATTTTGGAATAGAAGTATGCAGGTTGATGTCATTTTTATCAAGAACTCAAACACTGGCATAAAGCTCAAAACACACACACACAGAGAGAGAGAGAGAGAGAGAGATATAGCTAGTACTGTTCTGTAAGTTCATCTTTATGACTACAGTGAGAGAGAGACTGCCATTCACACTGAGTGGTTGGCTGTTGGTTTGCACATCTCCACTTTCAATGTAAAACACATGTTAATGTGTGGGTGGGAGTCAAGAGAATAGAGCAGAGGGTATCCATGTCTCAATATGAAAACGCCCTGTCTGTCCATCTGCAGGAACATTTAATAAGACTTACACACCAGCAGACCTTTTTTTCCATCCTCTCTCTCTCTGTCCAGCTCCAGCCTCATGCTCTCTTATCTTTGATCTCCAAGTTCGGATTCTTTTTTATGCAAATGAAGTTTGCTGGAAACTGAAAAAAAGTGTGTTTCGGTGCAGTTGTGAATGCTTGCGCCTGTGTAGTGTTTTGCTTTTCACCGTACCTTCTGTGTTTGTTTAGGTGTGTAAATGTTTGCTCTGTAAACTCTACTATCTGTCATAATGGTGTAAGATTTCTCCTTTGTGTATGCTATGCACCTATGTTCCAACCACATGTGTTTGTTTGAGAGCCGTGTTATTGTAGGGGTTGAATGTGCGCGAGGGGGCCGAGTGCGTGGCAGCTCCCTGGCCTGCCCCCCTCGGTGCTCTGGTGTGTGTCTCAGGGCTCTGCAGTGGGTTTATGATGTCTGGCAAAGAGTGTGGGGATTGCAGATGGCAGGAGTGAGAGAGAAAAGGAGGAGGGACGGAGGGACGGAGGGAGAGGTGTGTGGTTGCATTAATACGGTCTGCAATTCTCGTTAGCACTAATCAGGGGCTTCCTGTACCGAGAGGAGCATGAGTTCACCTTCCCAAGTACCCCAGAACCACACACACTTATACACACAGAGACGCATACATGCACACTTTCAGAAAACATAATACACAACAGTAGGGCGCTCACATGCACAAATGCACACTCCCCTTCAATCCGACTGCCTCCCATCTCTCATTACTCTTGCTGAATACTGTAGCTCTGTCTCTGCCCCCTCACTCTGACCATGTATCCCTCTCTGTTTGTTTGGCTCCTCATGCGCTAAAACTGTCCATAAAAGAAGTTGGAAGGAACTGCAAGCAACTGAAAGTGGAGCTTTTTCCACTCTCGGGGTGACTTACCATATGCTCAGAGTCACGTGAGACTACAGCGAAGAGTTCACTCTCCCTCAGAAAGGCCCTCGTCCCAATGTGAACTCTGAGGGGTCATGAACTTCAGCTGGCGTGCAGAGGAACTGGCACTCAGGGTGGAGGTTGACAAAGACGGACTAGTTGGCATAAAGGTAGCGCAGATGACATCCTGGAATGTGTAACACAATGACGCACTCGTGAGCAGTAAATCATGCGTTGACATTGGCATATTGCAGAAAAAAAAAAGTACCTAAGCCTGACAGGAATCAAGTCATCTGCATGCACGCAAAGCATGTAATGCCATCTGTGACCGTTTAGCAGCTCGGAGCCTGTGTGGCCATGATGGCATGTGGAATCTTTGGGCAATATGTTGACCACAGAAACAATAGAAAGGAGATTCCACAATGAAAATGTCATAAGTGCCCTCGCCCCTTTTCCTCTCCCTCCTCCCATCCCTTCCTCTCCTTTCTCCCCAGTTTAAAAGAGCCCCGGGGTAAGATAAATTAATGTATTTAAGATGTTGAAATCAGATATTGAAATTTTTGCCCTCACCACCCCCCACCCCCCTTCTTCCCCTGCTTCTCCCCAAACTCCCAGCCTTCTTTACCCCCCTTCTCCCTACACTGCTGCTCTCTTTAATAGAGTTTAATAGTGCACAGGGAGACAGTGTGATAGATAGACTGAGAAAAACTGAAGAGATTTGGTTCACGTTTTTTTTCACAGTGCACATTTTGTGTCAAATCATTTTTTTTTTTTTTTTTTTTACTGTGCCCTGGGCTTTGCAATTGATAGCCTCCTTAAAAACTCGACCACCACCACCACCCTCCTTCTCCTTCTCCTCTTCTTCCCTCCACACCTTCCCACCCCACTGAACCCTGGCCAGCCACAGCTGCCTGACCAGATGTGGAAGAGAAAGAAGGGAAGAAGAAGGAGAGATGGAGGACAGGGAGAGGCCACCTCCTGCTGGGAACGAGGATTGAAACAGAGAGAGTGGAGAAGGAAGGTATGGAGAAAAGGAGGGAGATGGGGAAGTTGCAGAGAGAAGAGAGGAGATAGAGAGAATGGGAAAAATGGAATAACATAGCTGGTAATCAAATGTGAGAGAGCAAGCATATAGCATAAATTATTCCTCTTTAGACAGTACCTGGTCTGGTCATTAAAGACCACCTACCCAGACAAGCCTTAGTGTGGTCGGTCATCAAACATGGCTGCACTCATTATTTCTGCAGTCTCACGCCTCTTTTCATGCCTTTAATCGTCACTGAAAAGCAAAATCTGAACAAACCCCTTAAAAACAGAACAGTCCACAGCGTTTTGTAGCTCAGTCTGCAGGTTAGTGGAGTTCACATGTATCCAGGCTTCTCTGTGGGCAGAGCTGATTTATGTAGCAGCTCAGCACTCTAAGCCCTGAGTCCACGCTCACACCGTACTCCTGGGGGCTGCCTGATTAGAGATGGGGGAGAGAAACCATGCTCTCACACACCCCACCATTTGGTTTTCATTACACACATGTATGTGCACACCCAGAACACACACACACACACACACACACACACACACACACCCACCCTCACACTTGCACATTTTAGCACGCTCACACAAAATGATGCAGATGCAGACTTGTGCAATTGTAAAGATGAAGTGCCATTCATTCCCAATGCATGTGTGTGTTGGGAAATTGGGCATTGGCAGTTGTAGCACTGGATGAAAGGAGCAAAAGCAAAATGAAGGAGTAGAAATGCGAAAAAAGAAGAGCAATACTTTTAAGAAAAAATGCAACACACTTCTCAAACAATATTTAGGATGCATGTTTAACTAAACAGTGTTCTCTTGATTTTCTTGATTCAACATGACAAGTAACACGTTCAAATCCACTTAGGACCTTTTCTCTATCTCCTTTCCTATTTATAGCACTACGATCAGTCCAATGAAAACAATACATGATGCAGGCTGAAATGGCCTCTCTCCTTATGAAAAATCGAATTTCATTTATTTTCTACATGCTCTGCCTCAGATGGACAGATCGTTTGGAAGGCGCCATCAAACTGGTGGCGTCAACTCCTAAAACCAATTTTGTGCTTTTTCAACAAAAAAAAAAAAACTGCTACAGGATGGTACCCCATGCTGTTTTAACACAAGTGTTAATATGTGAGGACTGTAAACACTCGGCTGTAATCACAGACCGCAGCATGTGGTCGCTTTGACTGCAATGAGATGAGGAGATGCATGTGTTATAGGTAGAAATGATCCTGAGGGGCGCAAGGCTAATTTACAACACAGAATGTAGATTTTAACAGCTGACCATTGTATGACAACAGAGACAGGGTGTGCGTGTGATCCACCAAAGTCTCTGTTGTGTTCTAAATCATGGGCCATTTGCAGCATGTCATTAAAGCCTTGTTAAAAATCTGTTTGTCGAGCACCCCGGCCGTTGTGCATACGCTGTCTCCCTTCAGCATGGCCTTTGGATGCAATCAGTCTTGACTCAGGTTCTGATGTCTCCTCAGAGCTCTCACCATGCTGCCAGCGTCTCCCCCCCCAACTCTTCCGGTCCTTGATCTCACACCAACACCTCACCCCGAGTGACATCAGACTCAGGCAATGGCCGGAAGCACGTACTGAAAGTTAAACACGTAGCCTCACAGTGATGTGCCCCTCACTAGGTCAGTGACACGACGCTGGAGCTCTGATGGGTTAACCAGATGCACACATAGACAAACACACCCATACATACCAATAACACATTATGTTACATGTTATAATAAATATAACACGTCACACGTCCTGCTGAACATGGTGGCAGGAGAGGGAGGACAGATCAGCTAAAGAGAAAATAGGAGAATCGACTCATCTAGCGCATATGTAATCTATGTAATTAGATTTTCAAGAAATTCATTCCTTTTTGAGAAATCTTGGAGTGACAAAGTAGTGTCACAAAGTAGTGTCACAAAGTAGTGTCACAAAGTAGCATAAGATCACCATTGGTGTGACAGCAGACAAGGTAGAATCTTCTGTGGGATGGAAGATATAAGATATCATTTAGAAGTTGTCATATAAGTGTCTTGTTTTAATGTTTTTATGCATATTCATGTAATGTTTTGATAAATAATTGAACTATTCTACTTTAATGTATTTATTATTATCATCATCATTACTATTAGCCTACTTGTTAATATTATTTTACATGGGGGAGAGAGGAGAGGGCACCCTGAGAGGGCCTTGATGAGTGACAAACACCGTGTTTAATTTAACAGCCTTGAACAACCTAGTTTATTGATGTTATGAATATAGATAATGTGGAATAATTAAAGTCTTAAAAAAAATTGTTTTAGCAGGGTTGTTTTTTTTAAAAGTAACACACACTTCTGTCAGTGAATCCTGCACTGATGCACTTACTGGTGTGGCTGTCTTTATGACTAAGAATGTGTTTATGTAAAGAGGCACCTGTTAGGAGGCTGCCGTCCTTTCAGCCGTGGTCCCTAGTGATCACGTTCAAGTGTTAAAAGAACAATGAGGTGGAAAGAAGTGGATGAGAGGATTCTGCAGGGGGACGTAGTGGAGACAGATCAGGCTAGCTCTCCAAGGGGGTGTCTCTGTCTGACAGGAAGTGTAGGTCAGAGAGTGTGTGTGTGTGTGTGTGTGTGTGTGTGTGTGTGTGTGTGTGTGTGTGTGTGTAGCCAGGTCCTCAGCAGCAGGTCAGGGCTGTACAGCCAGCAGGAAATGACCCAAAACATGCACATGAAGATTTAACCCCATGTGCACCGTGTCCTCTTCTCATCTGAGGTTCTTCTCTGGGCGATGACCATCACTTTACACCGTCGGCAGAGATTTCAATTCACTAGCAAACAATTCGGATTGTCTCTGTAACATTATCAAAAGTAAGCATTTCAGTGCCTTTTTTTAGTTATTGCGGATGTAAAATGTACAGTGGCTCTGTCAGTCTAAGGGGAAAGTATGTCAGTTATGAAAGTTATTTCAATCAATAACAATCCAATCATGGCTGCACAATGATGTCATTCTTGGAGGTGGATGAAGTAACAAAGTGTATACGTGATCATCTAAATACACGTAAGAATATTTGGAATACTTGAGCGGAGGTGCTCTAAATTTAGCTTCCCCTTGACTTGCCCTCGCCCCCTCCCAACACTTCTGCCTTCCAGTCTGAAACAATGGACCCCCTATGTCCCTCCCCCATCCTCCCCCCACCCAATACACACACACACACACTCCTTCATTATTGTCATTATTGGATGTGCTACCTCTCCCTATTTGTGTGTGTGTGTGTGTGTGTGTGTGTGTGTGTGTGTGTGTGTGTGTGTGTGTGTGTGTGTGTGTGTGTGCGCTTGGGGCGTCCATCTGGCCTCTGGAGTCCCATAAGGAAGAGCAGAATGTTTAGCGGCTCCTGTGCTCGTCGTTATTCGTTGCGATAGGGACACTCTGCCTCGGTGGACAGGATGTGACTCTTGGGGGCGTAAGAATTCTCAGACGGTGGACCCTGCCTGACGTTATGGGGGGCAAAAAATGTGTATGACATTTTCGGACAGGATATCTTTGCCTGTTAGCAGACACGTTTACATTACTCTGATTGACCCAGTTAACTCATCAGGTTATGTAAGCAGCATTCTGAATATCCAAAGAGACTGCGTCAGCTTGGTGTGCCTATCTGTGCGTCTTCATCCTGCTGCCACTCTCTGTAAGGGCATGGTTGTCTACAGTAGCACACAAACAGGAGTTGATGGGGTGATCTAAGGTTCATCCTGTTTTGGTGTGTGGCTGCAACCTTGAATCATGTCATTTTCCTGGAGTGTCTTGGTAAAAACAGATGGTTGTTGTTATCATCAGGGTTTGTGAGGAAGCCTCGTTGGCAGCTCATTAGTTCATCCTCTCTTTCCTCTTTTCTCCTGTCCTCTCCCCTCGGCTGATATTGCAACAACTGAGCATACAGTTTTCCCCTTGGGTTTCCCCATCAAATGAATAGTTTGACATTTTGGGGAAATATGCTAATTTGCTTTTGTGCAGAAAGTTAGATGAGATAATTGGTACCACTGTCATGTCTCTATGATAAAAAAAATACAGCCAGTAGCCAGTTAGCTTAGCTTAGCTTAGCACAAAGACTGTAAACAGGAGACACAGCTAGCCTGGCTCTGTCCAAAGGCAACAAAATCTACTTACCAGCACTTCTCATCAAATAACACAATACATCGTGTTATATATATATATAATATTCTATTTTGGCTTGTTCCAGCTCTTTATGTGATGTTTAAACTGAGTGAAGTATTCAAACCCAATACTACATGTTTGTGGCTGCACCATCCCATCAAATTTAAGTATTTTAGATGTGCATCATTTCATATACAGTGTTCCAAAATCTCGCCTGAAATAGTTTGTATCTTTCGTATCTTATCTTCGCACAGCATAAACGTCTCTGGGATGGCCTTTTTCCATCTGCGAAACATCTCCAGACTTGCTTTAACACACGGAAGTCTTAGTCAATGTTTTGGTCACATCACGCATTGACTACTGCACTGTGATCCTGGCAGGCATCCCCAACAAACTTCAACTCATCCAGAACTCTGCAGCACAGATTATTACACGGTCAAATTCCACTGAACATGTCACACCCCTGCTGATTCAATTACTTTGGCTCCCTGTGTCACAATGCATTCACTTTTTAGGAATATTTAAAGTTATTCATAATCTTAACCCTGCTCATCTCACAGACCTTCAGACCGCATTTGGGCATCGTTGTGGATTTTAACAATTCTGATTCCAAAACCGATTCTTCCTTTCGATTCCGGTTCTTATCGATTCTTGATTCCAATTATTTGAGGGGTTGAAAACGCATCACATCATGCCTATTTTCACAAATAAGAGGAACGTTTTATTTTGATTCACTGGTGCTTTGCAGTTTTACAGGGCTTTTTCAATGTAAAATAAAGGCACACTGGAGCGCTTTTTTAAACAATTCCAAGTAGGAATCGGTTCTCGATGCCCAATCCTAGCAAAAACGCAGGTATTTCCATTCATCTTGAATGGGGGTAGTGTGTTTAGGCCTGTGGCAAAAACTGAGACCGACACGTTTGGACAGGAAACATCACTGCCTTTATCGCTGCCGCAGGAAAGTTTTAAAACACTATGAGGTAGGGCTGCACGATATGACCTTAAATCAAAATCATGATTAATTGCACATTCTACCTCGATAACGATTTTTTTTTGGGCCCAAGTTGCTCAGTTGACTCAGACTCGGTTTTTGAGTTATCCTCCATTATGCTTACCATGCAGCTGACTGGTCCGGGCAAAGTCATGTGACTACACACGCGGTAGAATGTTTGTTTTTAAGGAGAAAGTAGGCCTATCAACAGGAATAAATTATCAAAATTATCGTTGTGGGAAAAATACATCGATAACAGCATCAGAATTTCGATGTCAATGCATTTTTGATAA
This sequence comes from Sander lucioperca, assembly GCF_008315115.2. Lineage (NCBI taxonomy): Eukaryota > Metazoa > Chordata > Actinopteri > Perciformes > Percidae > Sander > Sander lucioperca. The sequence continues at coordinate 13,510,940 of NC_050177.1, forward strand.
ATATTCCAGCCCTACGATGAGGGTAATAAAACGAAACACAAGCACTGAACTGCCCAGGAGTTTGTGTAATAATAATAATAATAATAATAATAATAATAAGCTTTATTTGTATAGCACCTTTCATACACAGAGTGCAGCTCAAAGCGCTTTATAATAATAGAAATTAAAAATATAATAGCTGGATGTTTCCTGCAACAACAAAGCACTCGCTATGTCTCGCTCGTCTCTTTTCTTTCTCTCTCTCCTGTGAAATAAAGCTGCCTTGAAGTGCGGTCGGAAACGTCAAAATCAAAATTATAAACGATCTGACGGAAATCCGTAATTGTGAAATTTAAAGTCTACTTGTGTTAAATTGGGGGGTTAAAGAACACAACAGGACGTCACACAAATGGACCGTTTTCACACGACCTCAACGTCATCGTTCTCAGCCACTCCCTGTGTTCGCTGATTGGACCGGTAAAGACTGGCCGGAGAAAACCCGCGAATATACTGCAAATCCAGACGACGTACTGAAGGAAAATAAAAATTGAGCGGAAGTACGTAGGAGGGCAGAGCCAGGCTACCCTAACACCCCCTCCCATTCCTGCGGTCTTCATCAGCAGGTGTGGCACTACCAGCCATCAACCTCAGCACAACCAGAGGTGCCAGGGCCTTCTTTTATGCTTCACCCAAAACTTTGGAACTCACTTCCCCCTCACATCCGCAGACTTGACAATACAAAATATACAAAATTCAAACTGCATCTAATTTTATACTGATTCTACCTCATTGCTAAGCTATGCTCTGTTGCTTATTGTATGTTTTTTAGACTGATCTTATGTGATGTAAGGTAACCTTGAGTGCCGTGAAAGACGCCATTAACTAAATTGTGTTATTATTTATTATGAGTTTATAATAACTGACCCCACGCAGGCCAGTACTTGTTAAGGTTTTTTTTTAAAAGGATGCCCTCCTCTGTAAGTCTCCTCTCCCATCTGTCATTCCCTCTCGTTTCCTCTTTCTCTGCACTGAACACATGCGTGCATGTGTGTATGTGTTTCTAAAGCATGTGTGTCAGTGTGCATCTTTCCGTGGCAGCATTCCAGTAAAACTGAGCCAGTGAGGGGTCTCTGTCTCACATCCCTCTTCAATCAAACACAAACACACACGTCCGGCCAGCCTGGCCCACGCTATCTTTCCCTGCCTCCTAGTGCCAGATGCACACACCCTGTGCTCTCCCTCTTCTCCTCCTCTTCCAACATTCCTCCTCTGCCTCCTCTCTCTCCTCTGCTTGCTTTTCCTTCCCCCCCCCCACCCTCCTCCCCTCCGGTTCGGCACCCCTGTGCATCACATTGTCTCCCGGCTCTTCATCTTTCTCCACTTCCTGTGTCCTGCTCCTTGTGCCCCCTACACCCCCTCCTCCTTCCTACCCCGCTTCTCTGGACTTCTCTCTCTCTCCTCGCGACGTGACTTTTAGCACAGACAGTGGGGCCGCTGCCAGTAAACTGGGGCAGAACTGGCTGAAGATGTGCACTCGCTCGCTGTGGTGTCCATGTACAAGGCTGACTGTGACATACGCAAGTGGACAAAGACTGATGTGGTTCACAGCAACTCAGATTTGTCTTTGTTTCTGCTATCTCATGTACAAGCCACAGGCGAAAGATTTTCAGGAATAGGTCAGCATTGTTCACTTTCTTGCAGGGATACCGATACTACTCACGCATCCTTAAAATATATAGCTGGATAGTTACTTTACCTTCGCATAAAGACTAGAAACAGGGAGACACCGTTTCCCCTGGCTCTGTTTGAAGGTGACAACATCTGCATACCAGCGCCTCTAAAGCTAACGCTAAATAACACATTATTCCTCATGTGTTTAGCCAAAGTATAAAAGTGGGAATTTTTTTGGCCAAGAAATAATCTTTAAAACATCAAATAAGAGAATTGTGTGCATAATCGCTACTGTAGAGCTCCAGAGACTTGTAAAATAAATCTCTAAATCTATGCAAGCAATGAAGTTGTTCAGCACGCTCATGGTGACCCAAACCTTACTTACTGTAGACACTTAATATTGTTTTTATTCTTTCATTTGTCACCCATCCTAATTTGCTTTTGTTAATATGCCACCAAGCTTCACTGGACAACAACATGCTTTCAATATTTCACAATACACATACATACAATATACACTTTGTCTTACACATAATGCAGTTGTTTTATTTTTCTGACCCAAATTTCTCCACTCAACACCACTAACAATATCAATAGCTGATAGCAATTGTGCTCAAGACTCTGCTTTGTAATGTGATCGTGGGAATGAAAGAAGGCTCCGATTTGCCTGAAGAGAGCAATAGAGAGAAAGAAAGACATAAAGAGGAGAGACAAGCTGCAGCTGGTACAGGAAGTAAGGGTGATGCCAGTGGAGGGTGGAGGGCATGAGAGCAATCCACAGAGCGTTCTCACAGGAGACACCAGAGCTCAGCGACACACACACACACACACGCACACACACACACACACACATACGTGTGTTTCACTATCTTTGTGGGGACCCGTCATTGACATAATGCATTCCCTAGCCCCTTACCCTAACCTTAACCATCACAACTAAATGCCTAACCTTAACCCTTACCCTCACCCTAACCATAACCTAATTCTAACCCTAATCCTAAAACCAAGTCTTAACTCTCAAACAGCCCTTTAACCTTGTGGGGTCCAGCATTTTAGGCCCCACAAGGCTGTGCAGACCCCACAAGTATACTGTATTCCCCGGTTTTTGGACCCCACGAATATAGTAAAACAAGCACACACACACACACACACACACACAAATGTGGCATAGTGAAGCGTGTGATTGTCCAGACATGTTGTGTGTCTGCCATGTGTTATCAGGAGGTTGAAGATGGAGACAGAAGACGTTGGACCATCCCTTGCTCTCTGTGTTTACACTCAGTCTAAACAGCAGACCAGCCACTGAAGCTAATGGGGCTCTAATCTCAAGCTGGATGACACACACATGTTGTCTTCTGAGCTTCCCAAACAGACCAGTAACCTCTCTGTGCCACATGTGCATTTACAACATACTCTCCCTGTACTTTTTATACATTTAACTGTATGTAATGCAGTTGGCACACATGGAAATTACTTTTTTTTTTACCCACATGGGGAGCAGTTTTCAGTTTGGTGCCTTGCTCAAGGATATTTTCAACACTCTACCACCTGAGCTACAGCTTCCTCCTATATGTTGCTTGTTTTGAGTATAAAGATTTATTGTTTACACATAAATGAACAGATTTACACAAGCGTCCGCTCGTGAACAGAGAAAGAGAGATTAACAAACATACAGAAAACAACACCCTTGCTTTCTCACCTTTAGGGTGCTATTTAAACCCATCCACCTCGCACGCACATGCGCGCGCACACACACACACACACACACACACACACACACACACATACAGTGAAAGTGAAAGTGATGAGGCACTTGGTAATTTATTACCCTTGTCAAACTGAACAGAATACTAATGGACTGCTTTTAGGTTTTGTAACTCCATGCTAAGGTTATGGACACTCTGTTTTTAACAGCTCACTGACTTTCTCTTTTCTGTGACACAAGGAAATACACACACACACACACACACACACACACACGTATTTGTGCCCAGGCTCAGTCTTTGTTCTGAGAGTGCGTCACCAAATACAATAGCGTCAAAATTCCAGCAGCAGATCTGGCAGTCTCACCTTCACACTTTGTGTCATACACAGAACACATCTCACTGCCAGCGCTTTCACATGAAGTCACGCTCAATAAATGAAAGGTCACACTACTTCTATAGGCCTCACAACACACAGGGCCTATACTGTATGTGTCTCTTACACAAAAACACACTCTCACCTTCTGAACTGCAATTGTTTGCATGCCAACTCATTAGTCTGTTCAACTTTTTCCGCTCCAGGCAAGCAGTATCTCTACCTTTTCCCTAATAGATAGAGATCTCATTACTTCTAATGTTTGGGGTGTGTGCGTGCGTGCGTGCGTGCGTGCGTGCGTGTGTGCGTGTGTCACCCAGCCAGGCTGGCCGTCAGCCTCTCTCCCCCAAGGCCATGCAAGTTTGTCCAGGCTTGTCTGGCCGCTGGATGGATGTGCAAACTTTATGATGTAAAGCCCCTGTTTGGTTTACTGTGTGCTTCTCCCTGTTGCTTCCAGCAACTGTGAATGACATATTCATGAACCTCTTTTCCAGTTTCTATTATCATGTGGGCTAGTATTTTAACACCACGTTTCTGGAAAGTTTAGCTCATACTCAAGGTCAGTTTATAGGTGTTTTGCCATCCTGGTGTGCAAAAGGCTATGCTGTTTTTACACTTGTATGTATGTTTCTTTAATATTTTATTTGCATGTTTCTTATAAAGTATGTGCAGCGGCAGAAAGACTGCATTGTGTGAGCTGAGAGAAACAGGATGGGTGGATTTGTCAGAGCAGGTGCCCACATGTTAGTCAATCTGCTGGCAGGAAATTGCACTGGCATAGACACACAAACACACACACACATTGCCCACAATATACACCCAATTTGTCACCCAGGCCCCTTCAGCAGCTGAAGCAATACTTCCTCCTTGTACTTCTCTTGACCCAGCTCTGCTTCTCACACCGTCCTCAGCTCTCTTGAAATATTATTTCATCTTTGTGACATAGCCAAACCACCAAGCACCATTTTAATCCTCCTAATCCCTCACAACACATTAAGTCACCATTAAGCTTTACAGTTAACTCCACTTTACTTAAGTGTTTATTGTCAAATTAAAAACTGTACAAGCCCTTTACATATACGATTTAATCATTCTTTTAAAGTTTTGTCTGCCAGTAAAGATAGACCAGCAGTTCCTCTAATGAGAAGCCCTCACATATTATATTCATGTGACCTTTTAAGCAGGCATGATAAAGTTGAAGTTTCTACTTTACCTTAACCCTTGTGTTGTCTTCCCGTCGACTTTTTCCGACATGTTTGTTGCATTATTCAACGCTATTATTCAAACCTAATTTATATGACATTATACCTAACTTTGAGTTCAAAACAAAAGCAAAAAATATGAATTATTTTGTCTAATAGTTAAGATCAGAGGAGTGGATCACATACTGGGTTATGTCAAAGTTAAGTCAGGATACTGTTTTGAAACCATGTGTTAAATGCTATAAAATTGAATAAAACACCCACAATTCAATGGAAGTAGTCATTAATTTTACTTGTGAAAAAGTACATCCATGCATCCATGTTATTTTTGGGCAATTTGGTTCAAAGAAACCGATATTCTTGACATAAAAAACTTAGAAAACGGGTCAAATTGGACTTAACACAAGGGTTAAACATTTTGAACAGCGGCAACAAGTGAAAGTGACCAGAGGATGACGCATTAAATATCCCTTAGATTTTCCCAAGATTCTCTTCCCTCACTTGCTTTAAAGACTTAATTGTCTGTGACGATGCTTAAATGTTGTGTTCCAGGAACACCAGGAAACTGTCAATTAGACAGCAGCATCTTAAGCCCACTACACACCGAGCCGATAATCGGCCTTCGGACATTCTGGCGAGGTCAGTGACTCGAGTCTGTTCAGTGTGTTCTGTGCCGTCATCCATCCGAGGGGCAGTTGGCCTTCATTTTAGCCGATTTGACATGTATAATTGGTGGGGCGGGCACTGCCGGCAGTTGGACTCAAATGACCCATCTGATTGGTAGAGTGCTAACCTGGAAACGGGGAGCGGAATGAGCGTGACTAGAGTCTCTCAAAATCTGACGAAAATCTTTTAGACTGACCTTTGTCGATCTGAAATGAAGACGGATTCAGCAACTGCATGGCCTATTTCTCGCTTAAAATGTTTTCAGAAACACGTTTTGGTGAACTATTTTAGTACAATATGAGATCGCATTCTGAACAAGCCGCCATGACAGTCCGTCTTTGAATTTCTGGAGAAACCAGACCCACGTGACGTGTTCGTCCAATCAGCTGCCGGTTTTCATTTTTGGGCGACACTCCTCCGACAGACCTTGGGTTCCGGAAGTAAATTTCCCATTAATTTCTCCCATTGACGTCTGGAAAAATCTGTATATAAAGAGTTTTAGACCATGCCTTAGGCTAACCAGACGGTACGTGACTCATAAGCATACAACATATCATTTAGAGTAAAAAAACGAACAGAAAATCCCAAAAACGTCAAAGGTACAAGACAGTGTACATATTTTCATTATCGAGCGAAGGAACTACTCATCCCATAAACCACAGCGCACCACTGAATAAAGGAAGCTACGTTAGTTTAGCTAACAGCTAATTTGGCTAACGCTAGCTGAGACAGCATGAAATAACTTTAAAAGACCCTAAAAAAAAAAACTGAAAATAACCGTTAAATATATAACGGCTGTTACGTCAGCTGTAGCCTGCTCTACCCAGTGTTAAGTTTGAGTTAACGTGATTTTAGACTGAATCAAGCTGTCAGCTAGCGGTTAGCCGAATTAGCTGTTAGCTAAACTAACGTTAGCTTCTCGGCAGAAGTGTGGAACAGATCGTGATTCGTGCAGTGTCGTAAATCCTCGTGACGGATCGTGCAGGCAGCACAGATCGGGTACTGACACCCCCCCTCCTCACCAGCATGAGTTCCACCAATCAGAGGCATCACTGTGGGATTGTGGCATTGTTCAGGATTGTGGGTAATGAAGTACTTATCCAAGACATCGCGAATAAAAGACATTTATCTCAAAACAAGGGTAGTGCCCCATGATTTTTGGCATCTATATGAGCATATACAGTCGCTTAGTCATGTCAGCATGCTGGTTTTAAGTCTATCATCGACGTTTACGATTTTATGGCTTATACTCCAATTTGTCAATGGAGAAATTGCATTGTATTTTTACTTCCGGAACCTGCTGTGGGCGGGACTGTTGAGCTCTAGACAGATTAGTGCCGTCTGCTGTTATGGAGACGTATTACGTCTCGTCGCTTTGGTGTGTTCCGAGGCACTTTTTTGACCAACTCGGGTAGACTGATCAGTCCAACTGCCTTTTCTGCCGAGGGTCGGCCGTCTGGTCTGTGTGTCTGGGCCTTTACTAACATCAGCTAACATTAGCCGCCATAAGCTACTAGTCATACCAGACCAAGTAAGGCCAAGTAAACTCAGAAGAGTATAACGAATAGAACAACGGTGCATTGCTCATTACTTTAAACGACATCAATTAACTCTGCATTTCCACCCACACACAGCGCTACATATAGTTTCAGAATCTATCAGCTTATTGTTTTTGGTTTTCCAGCTACCATAACTCTCCTTTCCAGCCACAGAAGGCAACTGTGCAGCTCTCAACTGTTAGTTTGTAAAATCTGTTTGCACATTTGTTATTGCTTATTTCAAAAATGATGTTGTCTCACTTGAATATGTTGTTGGTGGAGGCTAGCGATATTGAAAACTGTTTTCAAAGATCTAAACATAGTTTACATACTGTGCATGTACAAAAGGAAGAAATTTAGTTTTGTTATTGTTTTGGAAGCACATGCTGCTACATGTATTGCACCTTAACATATCTCTTGAAAAAACCTGTAAAAACACTTTATTCTACAAGGCTGTTTAAATGGGCCTTATACGATTTTTTTTGTTCTAAAGAAATCCAAGCACAGGTTTTATGGTTGCTTTTGTCTTCACATCTACCCCAGCAGGTGAACTAGCTTGGGTATGAGGGCAAAGTCATAACTCTGATACATTGCCTAACTATGTGCATACTTGGCCATACAGCTCAGCTGCATTATATCTCCACGTTTTTCAACTTGTCAAAAGCAGAACTAGCCATAACACCAGAGTATCACCAGGGAGTAAGGCTGGGAAACAAATTCACAGAAAGTGGAAGAGGGAGTGAGTACCATATGTGGGTGAGAAACATGTTCTCATACAGGCTGTTTTTCTTTTGTTTCAGCTGCGCGGCCCCACCTTAAATGAGGACAGGGAACAAGGGAGCACACTGGACAGCGGAGGAGAGGGGAGAGGTAGATGGGAATTCATTGAAGAATTGGGCATAATGTGCTCTGGGCAGTCCCCGAACCAGCTGTTTTCCATTCGGTGGGAGTCCAAGCAGTGAAATGTAGCAGGGGTGGGATAGACAGGCAGACAAAGAAGTGTAGAAGAAGAGGAGCAAGACTGTAAAACATGGTGTGAGACACAACATGTAAAGGTCATGAAGATGGCCATTCAAAGTGGCCTGGTGTGTCCTTTTCGTTCTCTCCATGCTTTCTTCTGTCTCTGACAAACTAAATAGAACAGTGGGCTCCAAAAGACACTCCCTTTAAAGGAATGAGACTTGTTTTTAGATGTATCAGTGTTTGCTTTTGTTGATAACCTACATATTTTTACCCTGATGAAATGCTCCACATTGTGTATGATACACAAAACGTCCTCTCTGCGGTTTCTCATAAACCTCTGACCTATGGCCCTCTCATCCTCAACCTAGTAAAAATGGCCCGAAAAAGCACATTACCTATCAAAATATACTGCGTTTTGTAGTAGCTTCATAGCCACGTTCATCCAAGACTCAAACTCAAAACTTTGGACACATTCAATAGGTCAAGTAATGGTCAATAGTAGCTATTCTGCTAATTATAATCAGCCTACTAAACCTGCAAAGAACATGCTAACAGAGCTAACTAGCAGCAGATATCAAGTTGTGCTCCTATGCATTGAGCAGGAAGCCATTTACACAAATTGATACTGTACAACACGCATGAGCGAAGTTCTTATTGCCTGCAAATATTAATGTACATTTTGTGTTACTGTAATTCATATTCAACATGAAAGTCAAATGTGACTCAAACTTATTTTTAAATGTTAAAGTTTGTGACCTTTTCACACTTCTAGAGAAACTTGTGTGACTAATGGTTTTGTTTTTCAAATGATGACACAATATTGAAAGTGGCATCAGGAGATGCCACTTCAGAGATCTTTTTCTATGCTTTATGGAAGTTGGGGAAATCCAGAAATAGGCAAAGCTCAATTACGCTGCGAATCATTTTTGTTTTTTAAAGAAGACCTATCATGCTATTCCGTGTTTTCTGTTTCGTGTTTTCTGTCCTATCTATTATGTTACAATGATATTGGATGTAACAAACATGAGACATGAAATAATCAGATAAACATATTTCAAAGAAATCCCTGTGAGCCAAAACTTCAGATTTCACAGTTCTGAACGCACTGGTTTCAACAGTTTTTTTTCTAGTCCTGGCCCAGAATGAGGTCATACCGTGCCGGTTGGCAGGTTGGGATGGTGATTGGGTCGAAGAAACACAGGACTTTCACTTAGGAGGCCAGGGTTTTAGTCCGTGACGCAATGACGTCTGTGACGTTACGTAGTTACATAGTTATTGGATTAGAAGCCTTTATTTGTGATTTTTCACGGTATGGTGAAACAGGGTACAGGGACTGGTACAGTCCCGCTATATAATAATAATGATAATAATAATACATTTTATTTATATAGCGCTTTACATGGTACTCAAAGACACTTTACAGTAAAAAGTATGGACTGTAGTTAGACAGCGAGAGCAGAGCACAGATGCGGAGACTCCGTAGACCCAGAAATGCTGACCAATCAGCGCAGACCAGACTGTTTCGGGAGTAGGTCTTAAAGTGAAAGATGCGCCAACAGAGCGTCTCAGACAGAGGGTGAATCCAGGCGCAGCAGCCATGGGCAGTATGGGAAGAAAAAAAACAGAGTCACTGCAGGTGGTCTATGTGTGCAGACATCAGAGTCCCTCAGAGTTTTAATGACTCTGCAGTTAACACCTTTGCCCTTCTCATGTCCCATCTACTCTACCTCTGAAGCCCCTGGTTACGCTAACTTCCAGTCCACTGGAAACCCGCTGATTAGCCACCTCATATATGGATGTTTTTTATTCCCATGAAAAAGGTCTCACCAAGCATACATGGCTCACATCCTGGAAAGTTCATTGCACTGTCCCTGAGCAAAACACAGACAGACATATTACCAGGCTAACCCAGGGCACTCAGTGCCCGACACCAGACACCTCAGACCTTTGCCATTTAATATAGGATATCCCTGAGTGGCAGAGAGGCAAAAGAGCAGGGTGTAGGCAGGCCTGCTGCCAGAAGTAGTCCTTGTCTCTCAGTATGAGCAGTGGGCACTCAGGTTTTTGACAACTGCCCCTGAAATGAAGATACTCTTGCAGTGCCGTTCAAAACATTCCTATTTGGAACGGGCTGATTGCTTGGCCTCCTGTATTGCTGCTTGTAGCTACTGTATGTACTAGATTATTATACCCTGAAAAAACGTACAGAACACCCTCAAAGCACTTAAAGGTGCAGTAGGTAAGACTTATAAAACTAACTTTCTGTCATATTTTCTGAAACTGACCCTATGTTCCAGTAGAACTACATGAAGCACGTAATTTAAAAAAGAAAATCCGGCTCCTCTGGCACCACCTACAGGCTGTAGGGCGATTTGCAAAAATCCACCGCTCAGATGCACCAATCAGGGCCGGGGGGGTGTCTAACTGCGTGTCAATCACTGCTCATGCACACGCGTTCATTCTCCCTTGTTGTGGGGGAGGGGCTTAGGAGACGTTTTGGGCTTTTGCGGAAAGGGGGGAGGGACTGAGAAGTTGTCGATGTTCACATTTTTTGGCTAAGCCCTGGATCTTTGCAATCCTACCTACGGCACCTTTAATATGCAGCTTAACTGTATACTACTGACTTACTGTGGAAAACATTGTACTACTACAGTAGACAGCAATCAGTTTTCGGCAGATGATGACTTTTTTTGGCGCGACACCGGCAGCCCACTGCAAAGACAAACTTGACTGAGAGCCATGAAGCCATGAAGCCATAAAGCTCCGCCCCCACAGATGCACACAGGCTGCTGTGTTTTTTTTAAATTTCTTTACAGCGTGCTCATGTGATGTGACGTCTTTTGGGCATGGGGGATCGTTTGAAAGACACATACATACATACACACAGAGGTTTTTCGATTTATAGTTAAATTAAAGGAAAATTTACTTTGGTCTTTTTTTAGCTATCATTTCTATCGGTTTTGATTCAGTTTTACTTGGAGCACAGCAGCATCCCTACTGGGGCTGCACGATATGTAGAAAATATACGATATGCGATAAGGTTGTTGAATATCGCGATAACGATATTACTTGCGATAAATAAACAGATATTAAAGTCTACTCAGGTCTGCATTTCTGCTGCTTTCATTATTCTGCTAAGATACAACAAATTGCTTGTTGAATTTTAAACAAACAAAAGTAAATCATTTCCAACATTCTTTTATTGAACAAATTGAACATTAAATTGAATATAAAAGCCACCACTAAAATAAAATATGAAAGTTTCTTTTTAAAGTGCAGTTTTTCTGCTGATATTTTCTTTTAACAAAACACAAAAGACCTCTGAGTGGCTATCGCGATGTGTCGCAGCCTTTCGCGAAATGTATATTGCGCCAGTTGATATTGCGATGACGATAAAAGAAAACGATATATTGCGCAGCCCTAATCCCTACAAAGTCCAACAGGGCAAACATCACAAGCAGTCACACATTTAAACAGGTCTTAAACTAACTCCCAGTGAAGTCCAACTCTTTTGGAAGAGAGAACCAAAACAAATTGTTGTAAACTTCCATCACAGTTTATAGATTGATATTCCGGTTCAACTTTGACCCGCTGTACTTAGTAACAAGTGCAATTTTCTTGTGCAGCTAGGGATTATTACCAACATTATCAACTTTTGGTTTGTGGCTGTGTTCAGACCAACTGTAGCCCTGCGTTAAAAAACACAGCCCCCCCCCTAGTGCAGTGCCTGTTCAAAACATGCCTGTTCGGAACAGGCCGGTTGCTTGGCCCCCAGTAGTGATGCTTGCAGCTTTCTCATCCAAACAACTTCACACTCGACACTGCACTTCCTTGGGTCCTGAGCGATACACCTGCCAAGACATAGTTGTGTCCCCTAGCAATTCTATAGTATAGTATACCTGTCATTTTTGGTAACAGCTAGAAAGAAGGTGACTATGAGCTGGGTACCGGTCAACATCAGTTGACGGTCAAAACAGCCTGCAGCAATGCACCCGCCAAGTGTGTTGATTGGATGAACGGTTGTCGAGAAAATCGAAGGACAGACCGACAACTGACATTTTAGTTAGATGAAGGCAGTATATTCATGTAGCAGGGGAGGGCTCTGTCCAAAAAAACGGCAGGTAATCTGGCAAAAAAGTTTATCCAGGCTCAGCTTTTGTCGCGACGCAACACGCCATCACTGCATTAGCCATTTAAATAACCTGTATGCTTGCAAACTTTCCTGGAAGTGGACTTTGTAACACGAATGCCGTATTTCTACAGTTTGTCTTGTAATCGTTGCAATGAAGATAAAATAGTTGCTGCTGTGATAACTTCCCAGAGATGTAAAATCCCATCTCAAAGTATGAACAGCTGTGCAGCATTTTGGCATTTGATGAGCGTTTTCAACATGTTACTTAAACTGGACTTCCTGGATCGTATTTAATGTCACACCAGTACCTGAAGCAACACGCTCCCACAAACGCCGCCTGATCATCTTGTGTTTCTTGCCCCATTGGACTTCACACTAGTGATGTCAGTGATGTTCCCTGATCTCTGCAATACATTTAGAGAGCATAATGTTCTCATAAGCGATAGAAAAGATCATGACAAGTTAATTCCTGACCTTGGAAACACTTACTAGCTTGAAAGCTCTGAAAAAAGCTGGTAAGTGGACTCTGGGTTTTGATAATAGATACAGTATGATAGCCACAAGTGAGGAAATAGCCCACATTCGATTAAACTGGAATTTTCCTTTAACTTAGAGAAAACTGAGGCTGCGTTCCAGGTTTAGGAAACAGAATGAACTGAGACATGTTGATGAATGTCATGCTGTTCCTTTTGTTTTCACCTTGTGTTCAAACAGCATAAAGCCGATGATGTCTTTAATTACACCTGGTGAATATGATCTCTCTCAGGGAGCTCCTCGAGTTCATGAGTGTTGATGATGTGCAGCACCTGCGAAAGGAAATGCTAATTTGTTTTAATGTCAAGACATAATTTGTGGCAAAATGCTTGATTCATGTCAAACATCTGGACGGCACGATGATTTCTCATGTGCTGGTGATAATAAGGTGATTTTCACACAGTGGAAAAAGGTGTGTGTGTGTGTGTGTGTGTGTGTGTGTGTGTGTGTGTGTGTGTGTGTGTGTGTGTGTGTGTGTGTGTGTGTGTGTGTGTGTGTGTGTGTGTGTGTGTGTGTGTGTGCCCCTGGCTGGTTTTGCTCCTGCTGACAGACTAATGGATCTGTTCATTGTTGCATGTGGACTGTGTGTGATGTATGAGATTCATTTGAAATTCTCTGTCTTAAATGAGGCACTCGCATGTCTCCGTATGGGAGGATATAGACGTGTGAAGGCGACTGTATTATAGGAAAATGAACAGAAGTTGCTAGTTTTTGCGGTCATCATTGCTGTGAAATGATCTTGATCGTGGTCTTTTTGTCTCATATTTTTTCTTTTTATGTGAAACCCATATCATGCGCAATAAATGTGTCAAAAACACAAATGGTTGCTGTGCTGCTCTAATACTTAAGGTTTGATGTGGAAGTTTTTGAAATTGGGGTAAATCCAGTGTAATTAAATTGCAAGAAAATATCAATTTAATCATATCTGAAAAGTAGTTCAACGGAATGTTTGTCTAGTAGAAATGTATGATGCATAATAATGTGTTATGGAATTTATTATTTATAATCATTTGTATTTGAATTGGATGTGCAAAAGAACACTAAATAAATTAAATAATGACACATTTTCCTGTAAATCCGTTATGCAATTCACTTTATTGCCAAGTTGATTTTGAGTATAGTGACAAACAAAACAAACATGACATTTTTTTCACATTGGCTTTTAAAAAAATAAAAGCCTTATCAACATGATTTTATCAAGACACCATCATTAAAAAAAAAAAAAAACCCACAATTGAAATGTACAGAAAAATTAACTATAAAACATTTTGACATGCAATAAATACATTCATTTCACTAAAGCAAAGTATGATCAATATTGACAATGAAATGCAGAAAATGCAAAAATACTGTTTGGTTTAATGTATTGCTTTTAATTGTTTTTTGTTTTTTTTATGGTACTATAAACTCTTGTAAAACCACAAAAGGAAACACCGGACATTATTGACGTTTCATGGAGTTCTGCTTCATGCCTGCTGAAATAAGATCCTGTCTTCCACTGAACAAATCTCATTTCCATTGTAAATTTGTCGGGTACAACCACCTCAAAACGTCACATTGATCTTTATTAGATCATAATCCATCATCTCTACACTTTTTGCAAAACCAGAATAGATTTGTGTGTGTGTGTGTGTGTGTGTGTGTGTGTGTGTGTGTGTGTGTGTGTGTGTGTGTGTGTGTGTGTGTGTGTGTGTGTGTGGTGAGACCCTGAGGCTCTGTAATATTTTGGCACAGGTTTTAGTGTGTTGGGTGGAAGCCGTCAGTGGAATCACCTTTTCTTTAATAATGGCTTTTTCTACAAGAAGCGACACTCCAAACAGAGCAGGGAAACCTAATTTAATCTGACCTAATCTGGAGCAGCAGTCTGCCTTCCAGCTGTGCGTACATGCGTGCGTGCGTGCGCGTGATCGTGCGTGTGTGCGTGCGTGCGATATACAATCAAATGTTCTCCTTGACCAACTTTCGCTCGTTCAAATTCCTGCATGTTTTGTCCTTTCTCTTTGTTTGTCTTTGTTTGTACACTGTAAACTAAAAGATTCAAGCCAAAGTCCACTTAGTCTGTCTTGTATTGGTTTATGGTAGAGACAGAAACAGAGGTCCAAGATAAACAGATGGAAGAAGACACGGGCAGCCAGAACCCCCCCCTTCCCTATTAAACTACAAAGAGCCTACTGTGGGTCGTGGCTGATTGGGCGATAATTGTTAGGTCTGGGAAAAGGATGACATCTCTGAGGGCACGCTGACATGAACATTAACATTTAAAAAAAAAAAAAAAAATGACCTGCAGCAATGAACAATTAAAGGGAAAAACTTAATTTCCTCACAAGATAATTTCCTAAAAGAGGGAAATGAAATAGAGTGAATCACAGAATGAGGTGGGGGGGAAAAAGAGGTGAACAAAGCAACCAGCTTTTCTTTGTTACTTGACGATCAAGCACAGGCTACTTTTCTCTTTGTTTCTGTTTTTTTTTTTTTTCCCTCTCAACTCCTCTCCCTTACTTGTTCTCTCCATCTCAGTACATGACTTGGCTGGTGCAGCCGAGGCCCGGCTCAATTGTGCAATTTCATACATGTTTACTTTACTGGCATCTTTCTGAGCATATTTTCCCCTGAACATTTCCCCTCACATTATTCTGCATTTCCTCTACAACGATATGCTGTCTTTAATCTCCCTTTGTAAGCCGTTTCTTGGCTTGAGGATCACAGTACAATAACGATGTCAGCCTTTTTTTATATATATATATATATATTTGGCCCGTCATCTGCTGTATTTTAACACATGCCACAAAGTTCATTT
The DNA here is from genome assembly GCF_008315115.2 of Sander lucioperca. Taxonomy (NCBI): domain Eukaryota; kingdom Metazoa; phylum Chordata; class Actinopteri; order Perciformes; family Percidae; genus Sander; species Sander lucioperca. The sequence goes on from NC_050177.1 coordinate 13,526,501, forward strand.
TGGAAATTGATCAGGGCTTAAAGAAAAAGAAAGTAGCTCTTCACATAAACATTTAGACAACTGTCTTCTTCAGCATGAAAAACAGCTGGAAGTAAGTGGATCAGGGGAGAGGAGGGAGGCAGCGGGCGCTGCGGGTCAGCGGTTTGTGTTGAGTGTAAGAAGAGAGAAGGGACAGAGAGAGGTGAGCAGGGAAGCTGTGCTTCGAGGTAACAAGGGCGGCGAACGAGCGTGGCCAAGCTCTGCTCTGGAGGGAGGAAGAGGAGGACAGCAAAGTGCCAGAGGAAAGGCAATTGTGGGACTTCTAGGGGAATCATAAGAGTAATAAAAAATCACAATGCAATGATCTTTCCAGAAAAGTGCAGTTCGGGGAAATAAATCTAAAGCAGCTGCTTGTAATAAAGACTCTTGAAAGTGTAGAATCTCTCTCTGCTACGCTGTGGGAAAGGCATTCAGACTTGTAGACGGACAGGTGCACTACGTGGACACATCCGAACACCTACACACTCACACAGGCACACACGCATGCATACAAGTTGTTGCAGAATCATCGATGCTTGTTATATTGAAGACACATTTGTATTAGTTGACTTAAGGGGCAGTTTTTGGTTTCAACGCCAAAAAAAAGCCTTGATTATTGATATTATTTGGCTCTAGCTTACATTTGAACATGAGTCCTCATTAAAAAAAAAAACAAATATGTACACTGGACAATAGTGGCATGTCTGCGCTGTGCTCTCAAGATTAGCCATTTAGATAATGGCTTTTTAAGGCAAAGTCAAAGTTGGTCAGAAGCTTAGCTCGACAAACTCCAAAACTACAAACTACAAAGATTGTTGCTGAGTTTTGTTGTGAGTATCCGCAATGTCGGCTAAGTGCTTCAGTCTTTTTGGCACATATCGGGAAACACAGTAAATGTCAAACAGCGGTATGATTGCAGATCAGGACTATTCAGCCTGTCAGAGTCACATAGGTGACCTCGGCCCGCTGCTGCTGGTAGAAAGTTTTATGGCATGCTTTACATTTTTCAACATTAAACCTAAACCCTTTTTTGGTGTACACGGGGCCACTGGAACTCATCCAGACATTTTTTACTTCTATACTGTTAGTGTTGCAAAAGTTACGGGCCTGGGATGGTTGCCATATCAACATTAGAAAGGAATGAAGTGGCCTAAAAAATAAAATAAAATGATCAACCCACATCTCATAGTTGGTGGTTTGTCTCGCTGCACTCATTTATATTTGCATTGGTTGATTTTCATTACATAAATTGATGTAACTAATAAATTGTTTTGAATGCCTAAGTTTATTACTTTCTAAACATCTTCATCAAAACCACTTTGGTGGCAATGGGAGGTTTTCTGGGCTGGTGTGTCATATAAATAACGTTAACAAAGGCATTATGGCATAAAACCCCACAGGGCAAGTGGCTACACCAGCAAATTGAAACAAGACTCTTGTAATTTTACTAATTGAATAAACCACAGAGCAATAAAAACACTGCCATTTTCTAAATTATGAATTACATTACAGTTTCTAGGCCCTTCATATTGATCAGCGCTGCCCCAATAAAAAAAAAAAACAATCCCCAAAATGTCTGAAGGCTTCCTCGCCGTGCAGCCCTTGAAAGCCCATGATGTCACATCACCGTGATACTGAGCAGAGGTCTATTCCCAAAGAGTATAAAAAGGGGAAGGAAAAGAGAAGATACAGTCAACTTGTTTTCTGAATGGAGAGTTTTAGAAGTACGAACAGGCTTTCATACTGAGACAATGGCTCGCGTCCACCCTGCTGCGCTCTCCCTGCTCCTCTCCCTCCCCATTCTCCGTCTCTCTATCTGCGTCTGAGCAGAAGCACACGGCACATCCTGCTCAACACAACACACCAGCCAAAAGTTCACTTCCTGCTCCTCAGCTCTTCTCCTTCACACCGACCCTATTCCCAGGACGTGCATTAACAGCCCTTCATACGCTCGAATGGCACAGGGACGTACAAACAGACGAGCAAACGCTTCCCTTTTCTATAGATACACAACCCTCCTCCCCCTCTGTCTGTCATACGCATTAATGCAATTAAGCACATTTTAAACTGTGCACATCCTAGAGAAATGTTCAGCCATTATCTTGCTCTTCCCTCCTGCACAGATTTGGAGTGACAGTGGAAACACTTTGTGTTATTTTAATGGTGTAAGGCAGGGAAAAAGGAGGAGACAGATTTTCATTTAAACAAGTGAATGAGAAAGAGTGAGGGGACTGAAAGTCCCACGACTGACATCCGCCTACTGTACATTTTTAACACGTGTGCACTTGCTTGTGGACAAAGTTGTAAATAATGTTTCGTTTAGCCTATCTTTGCTTTTTCTTGTTACAGAGCTTGACAAAAGAGTCCTGTTCCTGTGTGTTTGTGTGCATGTATACGGCCTCAGTCTGGCTCTCGTCATTGCAAGTTCACTAACCTCTGGAGAAATATGAGGCGACTTTTCATACCCGCCCTCTGAAGCCACTGTTCGTCTGTTTAGGGAAATACTGAGAATATTCTGTGTGGTTGAAACCAAAGATCAAATCCATCATGCTCGCTAAAGTGTGGTTCACACAAATTCACAAATAGCCAGTTAAGATGCAACCAAAATGACTTTGCCTTATGTTATAACAATTGGAATTGGTCATACCAGCACAAGCCTCTTTGAGGACAACACAATAGAAAATGTATACCGCATAGTAAAAAATAAAAACAAAGAAAATGTTAATATCACATGTTATCTCTTCACCATAAAACAAGAAATGTATAAACACAGAAAAAACCACAGGTTTAACACAGGACAACTGCCCTGTTGATAAGAAAATAAAAAAAGTGTGTGTGTGTGTGTGTGTGTGTGTTGACATTGTAATTGGAAGGTTTAGTAAAGCTTAGCGTCCCCATGCTGGGTTCAGTCCTGAGGTAAGCACCAGTTTCTCGTGCGCAGCTTTCAGTTCAAATAAAAAAAAAAAATGTTAAAAAAAAAAAAAAAAGTGACAGAAAACCACGTTTGATATGATCATATGCTACAGAGAAGAAGCCCTTAAATTATTGTTACATTTAAAGAAGAACAATCCCAAAAGTCAGGCACATGGTCTCTGTTTTTCTTTTTTTTAAGCCTCTAGGATTCACTACCTCTATCACAGTGTATTTATGGCTTTAGTCTTCACATTCACCCACTGAGGTTGGCATTGGCACTATAGTGGTCAGACATTTCTAATCTGAATCAAGGACCAGTAAAAGTGGTAAAAGAAAACCAAAGGCCAGCACGTTCTTTGGAATAAACATTTTAAAGACAAAAATGTGCCGTCAACCTGCAACTATTTAAGTGCTCTTTTGTTTTCAAGCTGGAGGAACGGCTGGTCAGCCAACACAGAAATATGTCATTCTTTGTTTTCACGTTTGATACAAGCGGGGAAAGGGAGGCTGGGCAGGGAGACATTCGCTCGGCTCGGATATGTTGTTAATAAGTGGATCAGAGGGGTAAGATGGCAGGCATGAAATGGGACATCGTGCCGGCGAGCAGTGGGAATTGTCCGGGAGAAAGTGAGATTTCACAGGGATTGCTGAGGCACAGCAGCTGGGGTGTGCTGTTCACCCGCTGGCTTCCAGGGACGACCCACAAACCCCTTCTTATGTTCATATCACGGACAGATTAGCAGCTCGCTGTGTGTGTGTGTGGAGGGGGAGGGAGTGTATATGTGTGTGGGGTGAGTGGAGTGAAGCGCTTTTAAGGCAAAGGGCTGAGTACAGCACTCACTTTGGCCTGTCAACAGTAGCAGGGCTCCCAGACAACAGACTGCAGGGGAGGGAGGTCTAATGAGAGGTGGGACAGTGGAGCTGCGGCGACGCGACATCTGACTACCGTCGCTACACGATTAATCATCAGGCTGCTGCGAATAGAGTAATTGCTGTTGAAAGTAAATGACAGATTTCTGTGCCATTCATTCTGACCTCGTCCCTGCCTCTCTGCTCGGCTGCATCCATAATTGTAAATATTACACGATGTCAGAGGCAACACCCATGCTTGGTCTACGCCGTGAGATGAAGCTATGCTCATCATGAACAGGGATTAGTGTGTCATCAGTTGGGTATGTGCAATCGTGTCCCAGTTATGAGATCACAGGGCTTTGCTTATTGCATCTCAATAACAACTGAAAGGGATGTTAGTCAAAATGCTATAAAAACGTTTTAGGTCAAGAAGGGTTACACGCTGCATGTAAGGCTGATTAAGCTACCATTACTGTCACATAGCATGAGTCTTTATCCGCACAAATATGTGGGGGTAGTGGGTTACTTTTTAAAAATGTGGAGAAAATAAAACAGAGGAGACTTTACCGAGATGCCAGTCATTCCCTTGCGACTTGGGAAGCAGGAGCATGATTTGAAGAAGCTGGGATACATAAATGATCCAGTACCCCAAAAACAGAAGAAAAAAAAAAGAAAAGAAAAAATATATCCTCCCATTACTTTAAAGTCCAGAAGAGTTGGCTTATTCATTTGGTAAAAGCTCAGGTCTGGACTCAAACCCTGAATCTTGTCCTTATGTGCTTTTTTCTTTTTTTTTTGTACACTGATGATACTTAATAGTACACAGGTTTAGGGTCAGATTGCAACATTTCCTTGCAACAGTTTCTCTTTGGATTTCACCAAAATACAAAAAATAAATAAAACAATTTCATTTTGGTTTTCAATTTGTCACTTTGGCTCAATGGCTGTAAAAAAAATTTTTTTTTTAAAGTTTGTTTGCATACACTGTACATAAATACTGGACTTCTTTGAGTGAGTGTCTCTTGGTCACGGAATAGCACAGAGCTCCTTTATGAAGGAGGACTTTAAGATACATTAGATGCATAGAAAGGCACTTAGAGTCTACACCTTTTGGTGTGCATGAGCAGACCAATTCCTCTTGGCCTGAGTCTGAGGTGCAGAGGAGATATTGTGTTGAGGTGAATGGCTTTAGAATACTGCAAGTTATGTGTGCACAGATCTATTGGTGACTGCCATTTATGCAGGTCATGTGGTCTTAGCTGGGTGAGTAGCGGTCAATGGTGCGGGCTTCAGACAGGGCCTGTGGAGGAGGGGGGAGGGGTTGGCCCAGGACATCCATCTTGTCGTGGGCGAGGCCCAGGTGCTCCGAGGCCAGTTTGGACAGCGGGTAGAGGCTTTCCATGACCTTTGCATCAGCTACCAGTTGCTGCTGGGCTTGGATGAGAAGCTCATTGGCCTTCTCCTGCTTCAGCCCCAAATGCTCTGCTGCATATTTACTCAGAGGATAGATGCCCTCAGCAAAGTCCAGCTTCAGTTTCCCATCTGCGGTCAGGCCCCCTGCAGTCCCTCCACTGCTGTGCATCTTCATGTGGCTGATGAGGTTGCGTTGCTGAGCGAACTTCCCTCCGCAAACCTGACATTCGTAGGGCTTCTCCCCTGAGTGGATGCGCATGTGCTCGGTTAGGCGATACTGGCGGGTGAAGCGCATGCCACAGGAGTCGCAGGCAAAAGGTTTAAGGCCCAGGTGGCTACGCATGTGGCGCGTCATGGTGCCGCGCTGCGTGAACTTCTTGCCACAGATGCTGCAGGGGTAAGGCCGGGTCAGCCAGTGGGTCTTCTCATGCTGGCGCAAAGTGGCTGGATCTTTGTAGGACTTCTCACAGGAGGAACAGCGGTAGGGTCGGATCATCTCCCCGATGCCCCCTGAACTCAGCCCCTGGCTGGACTTGGTCTCAAAGTGGGACAGACTGTTCAAACTGTTGCAGCTGTTCAGGCTCCCATAACCGTTTGTATTACTGCTCATGTTTTTGGTGCTGCCGTTATTGCTGTTGCCCATCTCCCCACCAGAGTTGCCGTGCATCTCTTCTTCCGTGTGTGTCTCCACATGCGCATTGAGCTGCTCTGAGCTCGGAAAGCCTTTGTCACAGGGAATGCAGACATACAGATTGTCCCCGAAGCTCTCTGGCTCGTAAGGTATGTGGAACCTCCCCATTGGTCCAGAAGGGGACGGGCGGCCTTCACTACTGCCCGTCTCCTCTGTGCCTGACCCGCTCTTGTCGTCGGCTCCTTCACTCTCCTCCCCGGCCTTGTGGTGGTTATGATGCTGTTCTCCATTTTCCCCCGCTTCTTCCTCGTCCTCATCCTCATCTTCATCTTCAGCTGTGTATGACAGTGGCTCATGTTTCACCCAGCGGTAGATGTTTCCCATATCTCTGCCTGCCTCTCCACCCTCTGTGGGGGTGTCAGGGCTGGGGAGGCATGGGTAGCGATCTCTTCCCTGGGAGCCTGAGCGGTGCAGGTGGGGGAGGTGTGGGCCAAAAGGCTGGTTGTGATGGAGGAATGGTGGAGGAGTGAGGGAGCTTGCCTGGTCAGTCGACTCCATTTTTTCTGAGGGGAAGGCCCTTCCATTCGTCCCCTGTATGGGACTAGTGCGTCCGCTCAGAGTCCCGTCTCGCTCCTCATCGTTGTGAGTGTTTGCCAGATGGGATTGAGAAGGTGTGTGCTGAGACTGGGAGTTGGGGCTTTTCTTGGAGAGATCAAGGCCATAGCTGGGGGAGCAGTTCCTCTCAGGGTGGGCTGAGCGCCCAATATGGGCAGGCAGAGCTGACTGCAGGGACGGGAACACCTGAGAGCCCTGGATGGAGGTGGGAGCATACAGTTCCGCAGCGTGAACGGCTAGTCGATGGGGAACTAGCTCCTCTAGCGGTGATGCTCGGGTTGCATTGTTATTTAAAATTCCTCCTGGAGGGCAGGACTGAATGACAGGAGTAGAAATCCTATACCTGCCACCACTCCCTAAACCCATATTATTGGGCCCCATCTTTGGGTAGGGCAGAAATGCAGGACCTGGGCGGGGAGGGTACTTGCCATTTCTTTTCAGCTTCTTTTTGCACAAAGCCACTAAGTCAAGCAGCTGAAGGTAGCTGGCTGCTGCCAAGACAGCCCCTAGATTGGGTTCAGTGGGAGAAGTGGGGTCTCCCTCACTGAGGCGGCCTGTGTAGATGTAGTCCAGAATGACCCTGAAGACCCCTGGACTCACCATCTCGTGGTCGAGGTTGATGAGATTGTCATGGACCACCAAAGATTTCAAGTAGAGGCTGCTGGCAGCCAGAATGTTCTTGTGAGCTCTGAAGAGGGCGTTCTGCACCACAATGATAACATCACACAGGAAGCCTTTGGTTCGTTGGCTGTTGAGCTGCAGGAGGAGATCCCTAGCATGACTTGGAACGTCCATGGCATCCAGCATCGTCTTCAGTCCGCCACCTGCAACAACAGATATCTGTAAAACATCATGCGGCAGTCAGCATTTCGATGCACAAAAACACAATTAATGCGTCATTTTCTGCATCATCAGAATAGTTATTGTTGAATTTTTTTTTTTTTTAAAGGACTCTATCAAATCCATGATTTACACATCAGAATATATTAAAATATATTTGAGAGGTTTGAGTGCCAAAAGATTGGATTGCCAACATAAAAGTAAAGGAATTTTTAGGAGTAATATGGAAGCAAAAATATCCCTTGCATATGCATTGCATATTTGTGAGGATTAATATAGATTCATTTATTTATAACAGATTTTCTTTTGAATCACAAAACATCACTTAATTAAATAGCATTTTTATGCAAACTCATAACAGTTACAGTTTACATAATCATGTTTAATTCATAGATTCCACTCGATGGAATATGCACAGAGTAAAGATCGAAGCGCACATGAAGGCCACTTGGTAGGAGTGAACTTTTGCTGAAGGTGAGCGGCTGCAATGGTTTTCTCATTATCAGAAATTCAAGTCTACGCATTCACTTCCTCTGCAGCAAGCAAAAAGAAAGGGGGAAAAAAAACAAAATTCAGTGAACAGCAGATAGATATTTTGTAACCGCTGGCTTCCTGATAAAGTATTCCACAAATGGTGTGCAGAGTTTTTAAACAAAGCAAAGGGATGAATGTTTCACAAGTATGAGGAACAGCAGGTATAAACCTGTGGTGGACGGACACATCCAAAAAAAGATAGGTCTTTCGGCTCCCCTTTCTGCCCAGTCATATAAGGAGCACTGAGCGCATAGGATGTAAATCAACGTAACATGGTTCAATATTTTACATTATGATGAGCTCCAGGGATCTAATGCACGCACGCATGCATACACAAACACACACACACACACACACACACACACACACACACACACACACTCAAATATCAACACTAATTGTTCCATCGAGCCTAAAATAAACTATATGAGCTCCATGCATGAAACACAATGTATTGTTCAATCAGTGGCATCTGAGGATAGTTTACTTATGAGATTACACATCCCAACTGTCCCTAAGGGCTTAGTCTCACTTGTGGGAAACAAGCTACTAAATAAATATCATGTCATCCGTCTGATCATGGTCTTCCTGACACCAGCTCATTCACTTCTTGTTTATTTCATTCAGTTTACACGCTCAGCACATGAATAGGGAAGTATGAATTTAAGTAAAATAAACCTTCACGAGTGAGTTACTAGGGAATTCTGGAGAATCCTGAACAAAGAGTCATGTCACCATTATCTTCTCTTACAATGCATCGCTGACAATAGTCCTAAAAAATCAGGGTTACTCCCTAGTACAGTTTAAGCGGTATATTTTTGTAATTGCATGGTCAGCATCAGGCGGAAATGTCATCACTGATGAAACGGAAAATGAAAAGGCAGAATAAATATGACGTCCAGCACGTGATCATGAGTATCTTTTAAATACCACAAGTTTTATAAAAAGAAATTCCAAAGGTGCTGTCCTCATATCTATACGTATGACTCGTATGCTCTTTATTACTTATTATCTGGTCATGAATTTCTAAAACAAAAAAAAGAAGAAAGGGGAAAAAAAGGCTATGAATAAAAAGGCGGGTAAGACAGGTTTAGGTGGATTTACGTTCCATCATGTCCCCAGTTGTCATCTAAAGTGTTTCCACTTCTGGTTTCTGTCTGGCTCTGATTACTCTGCGGCCATATTTTACTATAAATTTCAGCGTTCGGTCAGATCAAACATGTTTAGAAATGAGGGTGATATGAAAAATAGTACTTTCCACAACGTGTTGAACTTTTGCAGTCTCCATCGCATTAAGGAGTGTTTAGCTTACTGTTACTGGTTACTGTGCTGAGCATGGTGACGCTTTGTGTACTCACACACACACAAACACACACACACACACACACACACAATCAGTACATTCCCGTCTGTATGCGGTCTACAGCGCCGTATTATGCGACACGGTTCATTTGCATCACTCAGCATAACAGAAAATGAAGCCTTCTTTTTTATCCTGATTTATGAAGACATTTTATTTTTTTAAACAGGGCTTCTAAAACATTTAAAATCCACATTTTATATAGCCGTGCCATGTTTTGTAAAATATTTTGTGATACAAGAGAGAGAAAAAAATCTCATGCACAAAGCAACATTTCTGTGCACCTGCAATGTGCTGTGCATACAACAAACTAGTTGTGGTAACGCCTTGTGGTAACAACAGTCAAGGTGGCTGTGGGTTTCCCATCAGGACAATAAGAGTCTTCTTTTTTTTCTCCTTGTGATCCCAATGAGTCTTTTGAGAAGCTACAATTTGTCTTTTAAAATATCTGAGCCCCCCTGTTTGATGTAGCCTATACTGACAAAAAGTGAAAGGCCACAGAAAAACATGTTTCATAAAAGTCTTGATCTGGAGGACATGTGTAAGCTCACTGCATCCTGTTAGGAAGCCATGTATGATTGCTATGATATTTAGTCAGAGGACACATCTTAGAGCAAGCCTGCTACATATATAGGCTCATGTTCTCGTAAGCACATTCAAAGCCTGCTCTGCGGCTTGTTTTGTTAGTTTGTTGTGTTAAACGGGCTAAATGAAATCATTTTTCTAAGCTGCACATACAAGTCCTGAGAGAAGTATACTCGAGTCCTTCTGGGATGCACGGCTGTTTCCATCTGATAGCATTCTTTTTTTTTTGTTAATGACCCGTCAACATGCCGAGGAAACTTAGATGATGGGGATGTAGTTTACAGGGATGACATTCAGTTATTTGCATTAGATTAATATCCATTGATGCTGTGTTCAGTCTGTTTTGTCACTTTTGGGGCTTGGGGTGAAGCAGGAGACTATAAACCTCCATACCTCTACATGCAGCCTCCGTCACACAAACACTCCAGACATCTGCTTAAAACGTTGTGTTGACATTTTATTTTCTTCATTTCAATTTGCAGCCCATGCTCATGGAGCCTTGTTTATTTTAGAACCCATTTGACCACGTTCATACACCGCCCCATGTTCAATTTATGAGGCAATACAGCATCAGTGTAAATGTGCAAGAAGATATTTTACTGTAGTTTTGTATTACTTTTAATCCAACTCATTTATTTTATTTTTGTCATTTTTGTGACTCACAAGAGGGCATTTCATGCATTAAATAACAGACTGAGTTTCTCAATTAAGTTGAAGTTAAGTTTAAAGTGCTAAAAAACAAAACAAAACAAAAACTGCATTCTGAAGCGCAGACCGAGCAGTAGCACTAATAATGGTGGATGAATAAGTCGACTTTTAGGCAGGTCAGCAAACATCATGGGGAGTCAGAGTCGGTTTCCTGTTTGATTACTGTAATCGCGTATCTAAAAATCATCACACATTATGAAATAGTGTCGGAAATGCGTCTTAATCTTGATGCCGAGGTAACCGTTAATTTAAACAGCAGATCACGAATAATCATATTCATATCACATGGTTATAATCGACAATTAATGCCTATTTAAGTAGGCTTATTAACGGGATAAATTGTCGTTTGGTTTTGGATTACAATCCTTTTTATGCCGTGCAGGTTTTACAACATTTTTTTTATTTATTTTATTTTTTTTT
>NC_050177.1:13542389-13582389 GCF_008315115.2 Sander lucioperca
ACGCTGTATTTAGCAGGAGTCATTACATTTCCATAAACATGAACACATATTTAATCTACTGTTGGACGGGCTATGTGAGACAGGCCTGTGTGTTATTATCCCTTCTTTTCTCCCAGAGCTATCTTGAGGTGTTTGAAAGACCGCAGATTGAAATTGATGAAACTACTTATTTCCCCCGTCGCTGAGGTCTCTTAACAGACAGCCGCGGTGATCCAGGGAAACGCGAAGCAGAAGCCTATTTATGTTTGTTTTGATCAAAACAGCAGCTGACAATCTCATAATGCATGCCGGGTCTCTTCCTCTTGAAATGATCCGAGTTCAAGGTGCTGGTGTTTCATTGAAGTGATCCGAGCCACCCCGAGAGCCTGTTGGATTTGAGGAAGGTATTGTACTCTCGCTTCCATGTTCCCTTGATGAACTGTTGATAACCCCCCAGACAGAGGTAGGCAGAGCTGTGCGAGAGAATAGATATGTTTTATCAAGGATGTGACAGCGTGTTTCGATTCATGGTCCAAAATAGTTGTTTCCACTTAAGGAAACACATAGTGATGTCACATGCTGCATGACAGGATGTTAGGTTTAATTTACACAGCTTTAGAAAACAGTATAATTATGGCTGGTGGTGTTATTCAGCCGCGCATTTCTGCCCTACTTGTATTTATCTGATTATAAGCTTCCTATTGGCTTCAAATATTGATGTATTGCACTTGTTTTTTTCCAAGATGACCAGGGTTATTTGAAAATGAAGACATTGGATGTGAATAATTGGATTCAAGATATATGATGGATTACATATGCAGAACTGAGGTTTGCCAAGAAAATTTATGTTACAAAATGCATTTTATTAAGCTGATAGCTCATTACAGAACGCAGATTCCAACAAATCAGTGACATCTGTGTGGTTATTTGGTGTAATTGGCAGTAACTATGCACCTACAATAGCCTCGTAACCATTAAATAACACAGGCAAAAATGATTAAGTGCAACAACATGCCTTGACTCAGGTTTTACTCAAGACAAACTATGTCACACAGCTTTCTGACTTCATAGGGGTCAAGGGTCAACGCCTAGATTGTGAGTAGTTTACAAAAGCCTCGTAACCGATAAATAACAAACTTTCCAGCCACATGTTGCTTGGACCTCCATAACAACACAAAATGAGAGGGTTACAGCCAAGAATAGTAGACATATACACATATACATATTGGATGTGTTGTCTAATAGTGAAACCAGCACACAGCTAGAATAGATAGGTATGGGTTAAAAGCAAATGAAATAGTTAAAGTTTGTTTTATATAGTTTATATTACTATATTTGAGAGAAGGAAATAGTTAAAAAAAAAGTCTGATACTATAGGAACTTATGTTGCTTATGTTGCTTAATTTCCAGTGTCTTTGTTTGTCTCTGGGTACAGCTGTTGTCTTCCCAGACAAACTGTATCTGACTAATCAATCAGCCTCCAGAGGCCTGCGCTGGACATTAAACTTCAGCCTGTTAAAACACAATTTAACATACCGTAATCTGGAGCGCAGCAAACCTGAAACGCTGAACTTTTAATGAACTGAAAAAGCCTCCAAATTGCTGGTTGTAAGCAATGATTCAATTAAAGCGGTGAGAGCTGAGCCCCAAACACAGCCCAGGGAACCCATCCCAAAGACTGTGCATGTCCAAAAGACCTTCCCCAAAGACCAACACTCAGTGAGGAACCAGAACTGGAGATAAGGCAGGCTGGACAGCTAAATCCCTTAACAGTCTTCTCTCACCCTCTAAATCACACACCTTTCCCACCATTTCTCCAAGTGTGAGCATTTCAGGTTTTACATGTGATATATACAGTATATCTTGCAGAGGCTTTGTGGGTTGGATATGGAAACACAATGGGGAGGTGAATACTCTGAATGACTGTAGCCAACTTTTTCAGACATCTGTGAGCAGATATGCTGCAAGGTCACCATGTCTCCGAGGCCAAACCATTGCGTTTTTTAAAATTAAGTTTTGAGTGACGAATACGAATCATTTCTGTCCGCCAGCACAGACATAGGACGCTGGACAATAGACAGGACAGTCTAAAAGTAATCTTAACACCTCGAAACAGACCATGTGAGTGTAACTACTCACACAAGGCTTTTTTGCTCTCTCTTCTTACTTTCTTTCATTCTTATAAATCATCCCTCTCTCCTTTCTTTGTTTCTTTCTTTCCAGCGGACATGGCCACACATACCTCCAGATGCTTGCTGTGACCGCCCCACCATAGCAGACACGCCCCCCCCCCCTCCAGCTTCAGATTCCCTTCACCACCAAAAATTGAACGGTAGGCTCAACATTTACACACAGACCTCTCTTAATTCATTGTAATGAGCAGTTTTGCGACAGCTTTAGAGCACAGGCGTGCAAGGCATGTCATTTGAACGAGCAGAGCTGTTGTGTGCGTTCAGTCGCTATTCTAGTTCGCCCATCTGCTGGTGATGGACAATTATCGTGCCATGCTTAGAGCCAGATCATTTTTACAGAGGAAAACATGTATAAATGCAAAATAGTTTACCATACCATGTTTTATTCCCCAAATATTTGTGGCTATACTGTATATCTTACCCTCAGCTGGGTGGTATATGAATGATATGAAATGGAAAACTGGAAAAAAACAATATGACAACCATTTTTACAAAATAAGGAAATACAAGATGCTTATTGACTTCCTTGACAACACTTAGATGAAGAGATCACTACCTCTCTTGTCTCTCAGAGTGGTATCGAAATGAGCATTTCTTTCAAAATGTCGAACTATTTCTTTAAACCAACAATGGGTACAACCGGTTGAATCTCCTCATTTATCACCCTGATGAAGGCAAGATAGCTGAATACAACTGAGGAATACAGCATTGTATTCTGAAGTTGTGCAACATGTTAAATCTTGGTGATATTGAATTTAAACTGGTGTCATTATTTGAAACTGAAGTTAAATAGAAAAGTTTGACTTTTCATAACAGAGGGATAAGGACTCTCCTTTGGGCTACCGTACGCATCAAAAAGACCGTATACAATCTTACAAGGTCCAATTAGTGGCTGTTCTGGAGCTTTTGATCGTATCACAGAATCTTCCTCAGCTGATGAAGTTTGCCCAGTTGTCAAACTGCATTGTATTGTCACGTAGTTTACATTTTTGTTTTTTTGTTAGCACTTTCAGGAAATAAAGAATTTAAGAAGATTGTGTGATATACGACTGACTAAATGGACCTTGTGTTGAGATTGTTGTGTCGACTGCTGTGTCCAAGTTCAAGAATGGACTTTTAACTTTGACTATAAACCAACCCCTTGGCTATAAGAAGCTGTGAACACACCACTAGGATATTATCACCTTTTAAGTTGATATGGCAAACTGGAGTTGTGTTTCTGGCCATCTGATTCATTTGATGTCAGTCCAATATTCATTTTCCTTCTAGCTGTGTCCTAGCTGGCTCTTTAGCAGCTACATGCTCCACCATGTTCACAAGGTAAGGTCGTCAACTATGTCTATGTGCCGTTTGGCGCCGAGTATAGTTGGTTTGTCGAGCTTCTTGCAGTATCCAAAAGTGATGTTGGTGAGAGCAGTAAGACTGAACCAAAACAGTAAAGTTGCAGCCAGAAAAGCAAATCAATGAAGTGAAAGATGCTAAAACACGTCGTTAAGTGGAGGAACTGCAAAGTCGAGTGGTAATTCTCTGTCGGTTTATTACTACCAGCGAGCCCTTTCACATACAAGCAGTTTATAAAAATATTGATTATAGCCGCTTTTAAGTTTTTGGCAACTGATCACAGTTCAAATACCTGCAATAACATGAAATGAGACAACTAAACCACTCTTTACCTCACAGAACATCTTATTGATATTGAATCAGAGAATCCTATTTACCAGCATGGCCTGTTAGCTTAGTCCTGCCTACTTCTGCACTACAGTGTGAGTACATGACTCTGTTTAAATGTGCATTATCTCTGCCTATGGTGTGTAGGCCAAACCAACAGGCGTCTGTGCAGCACATGGCTGTCCGATGCATGGTCTTTGCTCCCTGGTCTCTCCTCATTAGCCTCACACAGTGCAGCCATTCCCCTCTCGCCCTCTCACCTCCCCCCCCACCCCCCCCACTCTCCCTCACTACCTTCCACTCACAGTACACACAAGGGGAAGAGTGAACCTTTTGTTTTCTGTGTCCGACCTGCGCCCTGTTCCAGCCCTCCTCCTTTTCTCTCCTTCTCCTCTCCACTGACTAAATCTCTTTTCCGGCTTGATACTGCTGAAAACCATATGGTGTGTGACATCATCAGGGCAGGATGCAGGGAGAGGGGAATGGTAGAGCAGGGGAGAGATTGGCTTGCCAGGTCTCTGTGCAGTGATGTCAGCAGAAAAGCACTCTGGGAGGCCCGTTGGGGGGTGAGAGCAGAGCAGGTTGGAAATGAGTATCTTTATATATATATTTTTAGATTTCACTCCCACCTGGATAATCAAGGGTTAATGGAGGGAGAGTACAGAGGCAGCGTACACCTTTAAGGAAACCTTAACGTAATGTCAGGTCATGAACTTTCCCTATTGTGCTTTGTGCAAGTGCTGTTGCAACACTTCTCCAAAAATGTCAGAATCTCCATCAGAAAGATTTCAGTAAAAGTGTTGGGCCATCTTTAGATGATTTGGTCTCATCCTGTGATGCTAAAGAACTTCTGCTCATCATCTGTCTGCCTCGTCCTTTTAGTCACTGGCAGTCCCAATCTGCTCACCAGGCTTTATATCTGTCAACCTCCCTCCCTCCCCGCTTTTGTTCTCTGGGTGAACTCTGCAGCTTTGTGTGAGATTCTGGTCTCCATACCATCACTACCGAGCCATCCAGCTCTCTATCGGCGCACACGCGGAGATACACATAACACTCAGTTAGCCCCTCACACAGTCAGCATCTCTCTCCTTCACACACAAACACACATGCACCAAAATACCCATCCCCTCTGATTAATGGCGGAGCTGGGGAGGGTGCCAGGCAAGGAGGGAAAGTATTAGAGGAGAGAGAGAAGAGGAGGAAGGAGAGGCTGCTGCAGCTGTGGTTTTGGAGTCAGTCTCTGCACCCCCTTGCTGCCCCCTCTCTCCATCTCCTCTCTGGCTCCTCCAGGGACACACGCCTTGGCCAGGCCCCAGGAACCTGGGAGTCAGGACCAGGCTAAGGGGGATAAAAAAGGGGAACAAGAGAGGGAAGGAAGGATATCACAAAAGAAAGAGAAAAACAGAGCTGACCTAGTACGAAAGTATTGCCAGGCAGCACCTACATAAACAGCAGAGTGCATGGGATGTTCCTCAAGGGTTTTTACGGGCAAAGAGGTACAAAGCATCATATTTCCAAAAACACTTGATCCTGTCAAGGTTTGTTTTACTATGTAATACTGGTGCTGTCACTTGGTTTTATGTTGCAACAAAATCAGTACTCAGTTTTCTCAGAGCTGAAAAGAACTACATCTACTCAAGTACTATTCTTGATTGCATTGTTGAGATAATAGCATTTTACTTAAGTATTTACTATTTTGCATGAATTTATATTTTAGTCACTGAAATACAACCAGATAATTGTATTGTACTTTTTATATGCAAAGCACTGCACGGAATTAACTTGAAAATCACAAACTCACTCTTTCACATTTCACTCCACAGGGAGTGCTGTTTGGTACTACCTCCATCAGTTCATGCCAATATGTGCCACCTATAGGTGCAGTTTAGACAGATCTAGACATGTTAATGTTGCCTCCTACAGGCAAGGAGAGTAGAATCTGCCACAGTTTTAACCAAGGGGGTAAGCGAGCATCCTTAAAGCGTACCTCCTATGGGGAGTTTCTGAGGCTAACAAGCCATGGCCTTCCGCTAGCATTCCATTGACTCCCATTCATTTTGGCGTCACTTTGACAGCGAATAACCTTACATCTGAAGCGTTTAAAGACTTTATTTGTCCATTGTTTATTTCTAAAGAAACATGACAATGTATAAAAGGCTCCATTACCTTGTATCTCACGTTATGGCCCCTTAGCAGCCGTTTTTGTAAAAATAGGCTAACGATTGTGTCATCACCACGCGACTTTCTGTCGCACAGTAGAGAAATTACCGTATAGTCAGGAGAAGCTCGCAGGCAATCAGTAGAACATGGAGGCATACAGTCAAGGGAGAAGCCCATAGAGAGTCCATGAAAGCATCGGAACAAAATATTGCAGCAACATTTTGCTCCTGCTCCTACGCTCATGGACAGCTCCTACTCACGCTCTCCGTCTCTGCAAGATTGAGAATGATTGAGATTTCTCTTGGCACAGCTACCAGAAGACTTAAAAATTTCAGACAGGTTGCTCACGTCACATCTACGTCGTCAAGCTCAGTTTGAGGCTGCGCTGTAACGCTCAGCCATCACCGGAAAAATGCTTCTAATAGACTTCACTGGTCTCCGTCGAAGTCTATGGCGTTGCTGTGTCCATTTCTTTCACTGTCTATGGTTTTAACACTCACCCCACCAGCAGGCAGTGAGTTTTACAACTGCAGAGTTTTTGCAGGCAATTGTACATTAAATAAACTAAGACTGAATCTGCAGTTTAAAAAGTGTTTTGGGCGTGTACAAAATGCCAAATTGTGGATCTTAATGTACAGTATTGTAGTATTAAGTACCTTAAATGTAAGTAATATGACTATAAGCAAAAGTTTGGTTATTCAAATCCCTTTGTGCACAGTGTGAACAGTACTCTCAACTCTGCCAACCATTAAATACTCACTGCCCTCTGAGCAGTTGACTGCAGATTGTTGCAGTGAATTGTTTATCCTCCAGTATCAGAACACTGCAGTTGTACTATTAAATGTGGAGAAAAAAACGTGATTTTCTCGGAAGAGGGAGGGAATCTGTATGTTTGCCAAAAGCATTTTATGTAACTTTATTCCATAATCCATTGCTACTTCCCAAGGAAGATGTGGAACGATGAGGATGGAAAGAGAAATGGTAAAAAGTGGGTGGATAAGCCTAAGTGAACAGACACCTGATGAACACTTTTGCTTTACACGTGGCTGGCTTGCTTCTCTTTCATAATCTTGTCAAAACCACTTGTAATAAATTCAGCATTAATGCGTACAGAGGTGGAAAATTCCCTTGTAACAGTGACGATAGTGTGATTTTTCATGGCTGTGGGAGGTGTCTACAGAAGGCTCATCCTCATTAAATGTGAGATAAGCATATCATCTCTCCACTTCATGCTAAGTCTTATGCATTAACCTATGGCTCTATCGGTAGCCTGGCCCGACATATGCAGGGTGTTCAGGTGTGCCTGTGCTTGCTTGAACCCAAAGTGTGATCCGCTCACCCCTGCTGCCCTGCTGTCCTGGGTTAGTGTGTATTTAAGTCCTATTCTCTCTCTCCTCTCCCCCACTACTCTCAGTGTTTTATGGGCTGTGTGCTGCGGTGCAGTGACCTCCCTCTCACCCCGGTGCCACCCAGCCGGTGCAGGATTCAGGCGCGCACGGCCCCTGCCAAAACCCCATAGCGCCACATCTGCAATCCATAAACGCCAGCCACTCTCACTCTCCTACTCCCTCGCCCGCACCGCCTTAGACTCTCACACTCCTCCATTTCACTCTCTCTCTCTCACTCACACACACACACACACACACACACACTAAACTTTTTATTTCAATTCCCAAATTCTATGCATCCCCCTTTTTTTGCATTCCTCTGACTGCTTCCTCCCACCACTTCTAGTTTTATTAATGCTGAACATCAACTGGCTCTTCCCTTATCTCTCACTCCCTCACTGCCCCTTTTCTCTCCTTCCGTTTCTGTATCCACATCCAACGGAAAACTCTCTCACCCATTATATCTTCAGTGCGAGCCAACTGAGTGTGGTGGCAGTGAACTGAGAACCACAAGACATTCCTGATCCAAGCAAACAGCACTAAGTCACCAGCGTTGATGTCTTCTGACGGTGGCCTGTGCCAAACACACACTTCACTTATGGGCTGGATTCAGTCTTACCACGTCGCAGTTGGTCCCCTAACAGCTAAATGTTTATCTGTTTCAAATTGATAGTGTCAGAGAAAAATGTAGTGTGCACATCTAAACCCAGTACCATTTTTGTATATGTGTTACTTTAAGAGCATTCTCCATCAAGGGGGTATTGAATTCCCCCTCCCCTTGCCTTGAACTGCTGGCCAGCAGAACACCCCTCCCCTCAGCCTTAACAAGATGTGTTCAACACATCACTGTTGCTGTGCCCTGGCCTTAATACATGTTAAAAAAAAAACTAGTAAAGCAGGAAATAAATTGAGTGTTACCACAAAACTGTCCAGAGCTCCCAGCTTGCCCCCCATGGGCAATGGAGACATTAGTCTTTCTCGATTGTATTATCTTTTTTTTTTTCTTCAATTTTTTTGCACGCAGTGAACTTTCGCTCCCCTTCGTTTCTTGGATCATGTTCTCCTCTCCATCCCAAAGTCTTCACCTTCTGGTTTCCCAGACATATTGGCATGCCTCTGTGGTGCGGTCCCAACACAGCCCGAGGATGAATCACGTTGCTGCAAGCATGCAAGAGCTCGGTTTTATGATAAATACTGCAATTCATAAATCAGTGTTTTCCAATGCAAGAAAGCATGGGGCAGGGAAGGACAAAGCATTTCAACTTTAGTTTGAAAGCAACAGAGGACCTGGTCTCTGTGTGTGTGTGTGTGTGTGTGTGTTTCAGGTCAGGGCCAGACCACCATAGAGAGAGAGAGACTGATCTCATGAAGTGGTATAAGTATGACACGCCAATTCGTATGCCATTTTTGGTGTGTTATCAAGACTCATACTCACTTTTCAGCGTGTTTATCAACACCGTTTGGCCTCCATTGACTTACATTACCTTGTGATTGCGTGGGAATTTACGCCGTAGCGAGTAGTATGAAAGAGCGAAAATCCACGTAAGGAGGTTGGTTGGGGAGGTGGATGGGTCAAACACAGGACTTTCACCAAGGAGACTGGGGATCGTGTCCCGTGTGTCACGTTTCCTAAATGCAACCCTCGCTTTCTTCTTTTCCTAAACCCAACCGTAGCTTTCTTCTTTTCCTAAACCCAACCGGTTCTTCTTTTCCTAAACCCAACCCGTCCACTGTATACGACGCTCAAAATGCGTACAGATAGAAACAGAGAAAATGGCGTGTATGTTTACGTGATAACACGCCAAGTGGCATGTATGTTTACGTCCGCTGTATACAGCGTAGACATACACGCGGATAGCTCAAAATGCGTACAGATAACACGCCACTTGGCTTAAGAAAGTGGGCGTGTATGTTTACGCGAAGTCAGGATGTCATGTTGGAAAGCAGGGTATGTGAAGGGGTGTATAGTGCTGTTAGTAAGCAAAGTACTATAACTAAGTTTGAGCCCACCGCTTGTAAATTCTATCAATGAATCAGGGTACAGGAAAGTGTAGCAGGAGTGTGTTTGGAGAATAATTGTTTTCATTGCTGTATCCCTGCTTTAACACTGATATAGTTTAGGTGGTGCCATGTTGCTTAAATGGGTTAACAACTCTTGTATTTAGTGCTTTTCAAGTTCATTCCAAGACTGGTGATTAATCAGGTCTTGGTAGCCTTTTTTGTAAATCCCACTGAGGCATGTTTGTGATAAAAGATTATATAAATAAATGAACCTGGCAGCTGTTATTTCTCAAAATCTTAAAAGGCCACACGTCATTGATAGAGATATGGAAAAGTATTTTTGCTTAAAAGTACAACTTGGGAGTTCTTTTTCCATGATTAAAGTTTCTCAGATATCACAAACATTAACTATATAATAATGGGCCAGTTAGTGCGTTTTGGTGTAGCTGCAGGCTTTACCCACATCGGCATGACTTCAAAGAGTTGCCAGTGTAATGGGCTTGATACATGACGAATGTAAAATGTATTATTGACCTGCCGGTTGCTCTGGTAACAGCCCTCATTTAATCATAAAGTACTCAACACACAGACAGCTATGTGTTCAGTGGCTCAGTCACTCATTCTTGACCCATTTTAAACAAAGTTGAAAAAAAGTAGTGGAGAAGCTTTATGAATACTTATTTATCACTGCCATCTAGTGGCCGAAACACTCTCAGCCGCAAATTAGAGCCTTCATAACAAAAATGGAACAAGATGACAATTACCAAGGAGATACTGCGAATGTAAAGTTATTTTTAATACACGCTACACTTCTTGAAACGGTTATGTGATCACACTGATATAGAGTATTTCTCTTCTGTAAATACATGTCCTGTGTCTTTCTTGTGTTGTCCCTCCACTATTCCATGTCCAAGTCGTCCATCTCCACAGTTGCCTCTCTCTTGACCCAGGGTAAAGACAACGGCACATAGGGGTCGTATGTCCAGCGAGGATACACTCTCTTGTACAAATTCATCAGGACAGTGTCTTGCGAGCGCATCTGATTATCAAATACACACTTCATGTGACCATGAGTTCCTGGAAAGATAAAACATGGCAGTCAGAATTACACCGATAACGGACATTGCTTCAAGAAGCTTCTGAAACCTAATTTCATTTTTTTTTTAAATGTCTCACCTAAAGCCTCCTTGATGTGGCCTCTCCGACCCCACTTTGTCCGCAGCTCCACTGGCTTGAACCACATGATGTCATCTGTCACAGAAGGAAACAAAAGAACGGTGAATCATGAAGCTTAAAGCCACAGAGAAGTCAAACGTTATGTCGTATTCTGCAGTTATAGGAGTGAAAGTGAACATCCCCTTACCCCGGTTAAAGAACATGTAACGGACAACCGCAGAGCGCCGGTTAATTTTGAACGGGTGTCCGCTCAGTACAATCCTCTTCAGCACAACACGCTGAGGGTCACAGCTGAGCAGACTTCCTGTAGCCACCAGGTCCTGGACGCCTAGAAAGAAAAGAAAGAAACAAAAAACAATACCAGTGCAGGATTAGCTTAAGTGGATAATTGAATAAAACGGACAACAGAATGGATGGTCAAAAGTTTAAAAATAAGGCAGACGGACCAAATGACAAATTAAATCAACATATATTCAAGTATTCACGGAACTTTTCATCTCACCATCATTCCTTTGTTTGAAGAGCAGGACTCCTGCAGGGGGGAAGGTGATAGGAGCGTACACCGACACCACGGTGGGGGCATCTGGCCTGAGGAAGCGCTCCATCTTATGCTTGTCAGCTGGAGAAGAGCAGAGCCGAGTTCAGCACGCAATAATTCATTTACGACCGATTCCAGCGGCTAAATCGGTTTCAGACCACCTGCTTCCACGGTCATTCTGCTAATGCATTTTTCAATAGAAGTAGCAGCAAATCCACAGTGCTATCGAACAACGAATAACTGATCTTGCAGAATGATACTGTCCTAGAACCAGAAAAATCAAGCAAGACACTGAACCCACTGCCTTCTGAGTGACAGCACGCTGCTTTAAATAAGGGCATTACTAAATTCCTAGAATACCAAAATTGTGTTCATCATCCCCAGCTTTTGGGGGGATTTGGTGTCCTATCAAGGTGGCAATTATTACAATTAAATGTCAAAGTCAGGTCAAAATAAAGTGCCACAGCAAAATGTATTTAGGTGTTTTTGCACAATTGGTGGTTTTTGGTGACAGTGAATCCTTGATGGTCGTTCAGTGGATAATGTTCATTGTTGCTGGTTGCCTCTGTCGCATCAGTTCCATTGAACATAATTGATTGGAGGTACCAAATCTAACTGTTAAGTTGTTAAAGCTGGTTTGAGTGAGCCATTAATATGTGGTAGTCAGGTCATGTTTTTACTAACTTTGTGAAGATGGGGTCATTTCTATCTCTCAGTTGTTCTAATGCATGTATTTAAGGGATTTTGTTTCATTAAGATAAGATTAAGGTTAGAATAGGAGTATGTTTAGGGGCATGTTTGCTCAGTTAAAAGTTGTTCTACCTGAAGTGTGCTGAGAGAAGATAGGAGATGCCCTGAACCTCCGAAATCCACAGTGGAGCACCAGCTCCTCTTTAGATTTGATGGGCTCCGTATTGCTGGGGTGTCTCCTCACCAGGAGGTGCATCACTGACATCTGTGTACAGAGGAAAAAAGGATGAGGTCAGAAAAGTCAATGACAATAGTACTGTACTGTCAGTGTGACTTTGTGTCAAATGGACAGCTCTACATTCAGACCTTCTGTTCATGGGGCAGGAGAGACACCATCATCAGAGGTCTGCCGGACTGGACACTCTCCATCACAGAAAAAGGCACGTTAATGATGTGCAGCGTAACATACCAGCCCACCTGAAACAGAAGGGACAGCAGTCAGTGAAGCCACAGATCTAAGATTGAACAAAGTGCATTTACGTTTACAAAGACAGCCACTCTTTTTTCTTTTTCTTTTTTTTACCATGGCGCCCTCTTCCTCAGCTGCAGCCTCAGCTAGCACGCGGCGGCGAGTGCGTTCAAAGCTCTGGAACTGGAAGATGCGAGAGTAGTTGAGGGGCAAGTTCTCCATGGGGTCCCAGGGCGAGGCGCGGAAACTTTTTAGGCCTCTGTAGCGCTGGAACCTAGACAGAGGACGGCAACAGAATGAAATGTGGCGATGATCAAACTGTACAAAGACGATTCTATCCGAAACGATTTTCATTCTAACCTAAAGTCACAACACTTTCATATTTTTTCCCTCATCCTACATAAAAGAAGCAGGACTGACCTGATTCTAGCTGCCACGTCGAGGGGTGTGTCCACCTCATCAGGAAACATTTCATTGGCTCGAGCCTCGCGGTAGCGCTTTAGGCCTTCCACTTCTGCAGCCTCGTCAATGTGCTCATCATAGCGCACATCTGTTCCAGTTCGCTCTGTGGAGCACAACTCTTCCACCTCCTCTTCTTCTTCTTCTTCTTCTTCTGAGACACAGCCTGAACCTGGCTCCTGAGCACAGCATACAGTACAATATGCTGCTTCAATATGCAATAGCTTCCCTGTCCCCCTTATGAGACTATTAGCAAAATTACTTTGTGACATTGTGAGAACCACTGTAGTTCCTAGTTTGAAAAGGGACCACATGAGTCTGCCTCTTGACTAGAGATACCACCCCCCCGGATAATAAAAACTGAAGTATTTGCATCAGCAGATACTACTAGAGGCAAGCTTTCTTTTTTTGTAAACTGGATGAACTGACCCTTTCACTTTACCAGCACTGCTAGTGGCTGCCACTGTTCAAACTATGAGCTATTACCTGAAAAATGGTTCAGTGTTCAATTCTTTTGCACATACAATACCACATCAAGACATACGTAGATGAACAGGTTTCTATGCTATTATCTTGCAGTTCTGTATGCCAGTAATACTGTTGGTGCACTCCTCTTACGTTATTTGTATCCATTCGCAACTTCTTTTCTAATTCATCAAGGCAGCTTTTTGCCTCCCCCATTCACCAGACGCACTTGTTAGGAACACACGTGCAGTCAAAGAGATTCTAAGTATAGAAATTGTATTATAGCCAAACATAAACAAGACTGACCCAGCCACAATACGAAAAGTGTTTTGAGTCTATGCGTGAATGTGATAAGGAGTTGCCAGAATTCTAACTATCAACTATGGGAACCCCTGGTTTGCAGAGATTTTAAAAAGTGTGTCTACAAACGACTGCCTATAGTGTTTCCAGACATTATCTCGGACAATATCTAGAAATTCCAACATCCGCGGGCCATAAATTTGTACGAGTACATGAATCATCAAAGAGGACATGCTTTAAAGTGCTCCCTCAACTGGCAAAAACCGGCAGAGCCAGACGCATGAGTGGAAAGCGCTCTGCATGGGGCTGATTCACAACCTTTCCAACATCCCTGCTGCAATAATAATAATCATTATCATTTGAAGTACCCTTTTCCCTATTGTTACCGTCTCATAAATACGTATTCCTGTGTGTTAACGTCGACATCAAACACATGCTAATAACAATCACAGATCGTAGTGAACCCACTGCAAAGGGAGAGTCACCCCCCCGCGACTTCTTTTCAAGCAGAGCTGGAAATAAATAAATGGTCGACCCCTCCCTTCGTCCAGACAGGAAGTTGTGTTCACAGGGCAGGAAGACAGGAGGCTTCTCTCGGGACTCCTGCTCCAAACACTATTGTTGTGGTGAGCAGCCTGGCACTACAGGCCAGAGACAGACACTGAGAAAACAAACAGTGCCTCTCAGTTACGAGGTGCACTGACCGCGGGTCACGTATGCACCGCTCCGGCCACTCCGACGCGTAGCGTCTCCACAGATTACTGTCTACTCATCAGCCTCCATTAGATTACGTTGGCTGACTGCAGCCACACAGTTGCTATGACAACAAGAAGCAGCTGAACAAAGTAACCCTCTTGTGCTGGAAGTATACAATGAGAAATAAATTGAGAAAAAAATTAAATTAATTAACAATTTAAATACTTGAGTAAGGTTGTTTTTTTTCTTCTTAACTATACAAAATATAACGCCGAATATTTTATAGGCTCCAGCTTCTACAAGGTGAGGGTTTGAGCATTCATAATTATAAACTAAATTCCCCCTTCTTTTTTTTTGGGAGAAAATCGACAATTTGATAATGACAGCTTGGGATCGGTAGCCTGACAAGCCAGACCCACATCAAGATATTGGGTCTGGGAACTCACCATTGGCAGGGCTCAATCCGAGGGGCGGGATAAACGGTTGTCTTTCAAATTCCCTCTGCTCTCATAGCCAACCAGAGCAACGCTAGTCGATAGATTAAACTTTTGCCGTATCCGGTCGGCAAAACTCCGAACACATCTTCCTTTTTTAAGAATGACTTCAGTGCTTAACTCCAAGTCTTCCAGAGTTGCGGCCAAAGCCCATTCGAAAGACCGCTGTTCGCCAGCAGCAGCAGCCATCTTCTTTGTTTTCAAGTAGCAGGGAATTCACGCGGAACCGTCGCAACTCTGCCGTCCTTATGTTAAGCCCGCCCACCGACTCTATACATGACGTGATTGGTGAATCTGAGAAGTAGGTTTTTCCAGCTCGCAAGCCAACGGAGAGTTGCTACACTGACCCTGGCTGCGTCTAGATTTCTAGGCTATGGGATCGGTGAACTTGCAGTGGACATTTGCCCTTATTTTTGTCTTTACATTTATGGACAAAACTATTAACTCATAAAACAAAAAAAGGGAGTTGACGGCCTTGAAACTCTATGCAATCCTGCTGCCTTTTGAATTACCAACAAACCATAGAGAAAGAAATGGAAAAGAAAATGATTAATAATGGTGACTAAGCTTTCTGGTTTGAGTCCGTTCAGGGACGTTTGTTACATCTCTCCTTCATTTCCACTCAGCTCTTCACTGTCTGTGATAAAGGCTTCAAGTGCTCAAAAAAAACTCAGTGTACCTGAGAGATATTGTCCTCATCCTCTCCATCCATGGCCTCGTCCAACATGTCGTCATCGTCGTCATCTTCCTCACTGCTTTCGTCGTCTACCTCTCCATTCTCCTCGTCTTCGTCAACAATCCACGAGGCCTGGTAGTCTGATGTCCCTTTGGGGACCTTCATCACACGTTTTATCTTCCTGGCCTCTAAAAACCAGAGAGAAACCTTTAGAGTCCTGTCTCACTGGCAGTCCCATTTTAATCAAGAAAGGCATTTTAGTACACAGACATTATTTTAAGTTGTGTAGGTACAAAATGAAGGCAAATAAAATACTGCAATGTACAGTTTCACTTTGCTTTGAGCCGACTGAAGGTGACATGACAACCATGTTCAAGTGTGTTCCTACTGTAAATCCCTGGTCGTGTTACTCTATCAAATCTATTACGCAAACATCTATTAAACTGACTTTAAGATCATGTCAGAGCATGGTGCAATACAAACCTGTAATAAAAAGGAAAATGTGGCAAGCCAGCATCATTTGTACAAAGTTTCCTTGTGACTTCTCTCACAGTGACAGTTTGGAGTTGATCCCAGTACGACGGGATTGCTCCAAAAAAACAAAACTGGTTGCTCTGACACACGTGAGGCCTCAACTAGGGATGCACCGATCCGACTTTTTCAGTCCCGATACCGATGCCTGGGCTTTGTGTATCTGTCGATACCTGATACCGTCGTTGAATTAATAATACACTGTATACCTTCCACCTTCCTTCCACCATGTGGAAGAGACTAAAGGCACCAGACTTTCCTAACTAAACATTACTTTCCTAACTAAGAAAGTAACATAGATGTAATGTATTGAATTCTTATTTATTTGTACACTCAACTCTTCCAGCATGCGACATAGGTTCGACAGAGGGGAAAAAAACTATTTACTACTACTAGCTATTTTGTCAATATCGGGACCGATATCCGATCTTAATATCGGATCGGTGCGCCCCTAGCCTCAACCCCTACACTGAACAATTATCTTATCCTCATCTTACCATCTCAAGATGCTATTATGTGTACATTGTGTTTCTGCACCTTCAGCTTCCAGAAGCTCCGTTTCTGTTGGCCACGTCTGCTCTCCATCCATGGGGTCCACCTCAGCCTCTGCCTGCAGACTCTCCCTGCAGGATGGGTCCGCTTTCATGAGCACCCTCACCGGAGCCTCGTCTTCAACTCCGTCCTGTGGGGAGAAACACAGATGACTGAGGTAAATGGGAAATGTTAACAGTGAACTAACTGCACAGAAAACCCAAAGCAAAGTGTTAAAGGTTGACTTGTCCATCCAAGGACCACACCAGTGGTTTTGCATGGTCAAGCCCACTTACTTACAATCACTCATATTGTGAGACGTTAATATTGTTTTTATTAACAGCAGAGAGTTTGACATTCTTGAATTGCTTTCGCCATCTTCCAGTCGGCCACTCTTTTAATTAATTAAACAAATAGGACAGTCTGATACTTGAATTCACTCAAGTATCTTGCCCGCTTAGGTAATTTATTATAATCAATATCATGACTGCTTTAATTGTTGTTACGGTTATTTATTGCTGCATAGTAAGAAAGGGCACATTTGCGTGCTCTCCATTATTATGCAACAGAAACATGACACAAAAGTGGTGATTGACTGTGATGTCTCAAGTCTCTTCACCTACCAGCATGTCGACATCTCCCTTGCCAGGCTTTGTTGGTCTGGCTGTTGTTAAGTTGAGGGGAAGGGGGTCTGATGGAGCATCTATCTGACTGAGCTGAAAGTCTCCGTGTCCACTGATGTGCACCAGTCTGTCAACTTGTAGAGGACGGCCACGGACGTACCCAGAGACACAGAGGGTGCCCAGGCCAGTGGGACCGCCGCCTGTCCCCTCAGCAGGGCCGTTGGGCGTGAAGGTGACTTGCTGAGCCACGAGATGGGAACGTCTGGAGCGGAAACCGAGCTTTCTCTGTCTCTGGGTGCCCAGGTGTCTGAGAAGTAGAGTGGCATCCTGCTCCGAATCAAGAGGGAAGAGACGGGCGTCGGGGAAACGGATCTCTGTGATCTTTGACAGAGCTCTCCTGGACTCAACCTTCTTCTTCACAGGAATATCAGACAAGCCCTGACACACCAGTGCTACATGGGGTGAATTTAGGGACAGAGAGATAAGCGCTTAGAAAATGTACACCATAAAAATCTGACATTATGCATACAATCTGCTGCAACAACAGTGTCACAGCCAGAGAGGCTCCAGCAGTGTGTTCAGGTTTATACCCACCATGGCTGGGGAGGCCCTGGGCAAAGAGGCCGGAGAGACAGTAGTCTCCATAGCTGTCCCAACCTTCAGTCGAGTCCAGCACAAATACAAGGCTATCTGCAATCTTTGCCACATCCAGCAGGGAGTGTATGTCAGCTGTCCAAACAGACCATTTGAGAAGCGTCAGAATGGGACAACATAATGATCATAACAAAAGACAAAAATGGTACAAGGCATATAAGATCTACACAAGATTTTCATTTACACAGTTTAATTGTATCAATGCCAATATACCAGACTGCACCTTAACATTGGTTTTTTGTTTTTTTTTTTTATATATATGTGTCGTTTTGTATTTATATTTGAATGAATACATTCATTACAAAACAGGTTTGAACTGCATTTAAAAAGGACCAGTGGGTAGGATTTAGTGACATCTAGTGGTGAGGTTGCAGATTGCTGAATACCCCACCCTGCCCCTACCAAGCTTCTGGCAGAACCTACTTACCAGACTGATCTCATGAAGTGGCGTATGTACGACACGCCAATTCGTATGCCATTTCTGGCGTGTTATCAAGACGCGTACTTGCTTTTTAGTGTGTTTATCAACGCCGTTTGGCCTCCATTGACTTACATTACCTTGCGATTGCGTGTGAATTGACGTCGTAGCGAGTAGTATGAAAGGGCAAAAATCCACGTAGGGAGGTTGGTCGGGGTGGAGGACGGGTCAAACACAGGACTTTCACCAAGGAGACCGGGGATCGTGTCCCGCGTGTCACGTTTCCTTCATGTCCCTCGTGTGATGTTTCCTTTACACATTTGTTCTTTTCCTAAACCCAACCCTGTTCTTCTTTTCCTAATCCCAACCGGTAGAGCTTAGATCGGGCCCAAAAAATCAAGCCCGACCCTACCCAAGCCCGTGCTTGGGTAGGGTTGTGTGTATTAACTGTAATTATGAGCCTGAGCCCGATTTAAACCTGACAATTTTTTAACACGTGGGCCGTTATAACTGATGTTCTCAACTACAATTCCGAGTTGTTTGAACTACAGAAATCTGTTTAGAATTATCTTAATGAATACCGGTAATGCAACAAGGACGAAGCATGTAAACTGCGCTGCGTGTTTATTCAGAATGGAATGGATCACAAATGGATCCGAATGAAGAAACGTAAAAAAAACCCTAATTGGCCGACAACAGTGCTGCAGAGGGGGGGAGGAGATGTGATGTAGCACAGTTTACCTCACACTCAAGTCAGTGTAGTACATACACCCAGAGCTACGGGAAAAGCTGGAGAGGCATAGCTTGCTCCCCACCGAATAAGGCTAATAAAGTAATGATTAAAAAAACACAAATGCTTGTTTAAGGGCCCGGCCCGATCATAGCGGCGTAAAATGTCGGGTCAGATCGGGCCTGGTTCGGGCTCGGGCAGAGAATCTAAACTCTACCAACCGGTTCTTCTTTTCCTAAACCCAACCTGCGTGTCACGTTTCCTAAACCCAACCCACGTGTCACGTTTCCTAAACCCAACCGTAGCCTCGCGATAACACGCCACGTGGCTTTAGAAAGTGGCGTGTCTGTTTACGTTGTGACGTGGCAGACTGCCGCCCGCTGTATACAGTGTAGACATACTGCTAGCTAGCTCAAAATGCGTACAGATAACACGCCACTTGGCTTTAGGAAAGTGGCGTGTATGTTTACGCGAAGTCATGATGTCATGTTGTACTTACCTTCAGGTAACGTAAAAAAACAAAAGGCCCTCCCTAGAGCCAGTGTTTGGTTTGTCCGTTCTGAGCTACTGTAAAAACATGGCGGGTTCCTATGAAGAGGACCCGCTCCCGATGTAGGTAGATCTTAGTTTCTAGTTATTATACAATAATGAAAAGAAAAGTATCAATATTGTATTCCATGTCTGCCAATAGATCCCCCTCAATCCTACACACTGGTCCTTTAACTCAATCAATATCAGTTGAATTTTTATTTTATTTTTTTAAAAGCAACAACCGTTCAATATCACTCAATACTTACCCGTGCTGTGGCTTAGAAAGATGAACCTTTGTTTAAAACGAGGCAGAAGCAGCCCAAAACTGTCAGCGACACCACTGATGCACCGCTCCTGATGTACGACACCCCCAGTACCCTCTCCACGTAGCAGTTTGGTAACCGTACCGGCATCGACTCCAGTGTGGAGGGACACCACAGCGACCAAATGAGGAGGACCATCCCGGCTTCCCAGACGTCGCTTTTCTGTCAGGACCTAAAAAGACAAGACACGTGGAAACTCTGCAGCACAAAATCAGGAATTCTAAGTAGACTTTTCTCCGTGTGAAATGAATGAAAAATACCATGTCTTTCTTATTCCTGCGTAGCTGGTTGGCTTTGTGCCTTCTGTCCATCCTCTTTTGCTCCTTCCTCTGTTTTTTGGTAAGGGCCGTCACTGACACTCTCCCTGAGAGTCAGGTCAACACAGGGATTAATTACCATGTTGTGCAAGATCCAAGCAAAATGGTAAATATAAATGTGTAGGTGCACACTTTGAAAGGCTGATTTGGATGCTTTATTGAGCGAACCTCATAGTATTTGCACTGTATGAAAAACAAAGTGCAAAAGAATGCCTGAACTGTTCACAGTACAGACAAACCACAGCTCTGCGGCTTAGAAGAGCTCTGCTAGTACAATTTATTGTAAACCGATCCTAAAAATATACAATGTAACTATAAGCTGTCAATACATCTGCAGTAGATATGTGAACAGTGTGTGAACAAGAATGGCTTTCTGTAGGCTATTGAAGTTATGATTGATGTCTACAATATCTTTGCTGCTGGGTGGACAACATATCAAAAACACCTGTCGAGTTCAGCGCGATCCAAAACAACAGCCCTGCAACAAAAACTGCCTTGACTTTGAGATGCTTATAATGTTACATTTTCTTAAATTCTTAGAAAAGCATTGATTTGATGATGGATACATTTTTTTTGGCCTTTTCCGCCTTTAATTTTGACAGGACAGCTAGGTGAGAAAGGGGAGAGAGAGGGGGGAAGACATGCAGGAAATCGTCACAGCTCAGATTCGAACCCTGGACCTCTGCGTCAAGGCATAAACCTCTCAGTACATGTGCGCCTGCTCTACCCACTGAACCAAACCGGCCACAATGATGGATCATTTTTATGGCCATATTTCAATCAACACCTCAACTAAACTTAGCACCTTCATTTGAGATGTGGTTAACCCTTGTGTTGACCTCGGGTCACATTGACCCGTTTTAAATTTTTGTTTTATATCAGAAAATATGGGACGTAGAAATAAGTGCTGAAAATGTGTAGAAGAAAAATTTAAAACGTTGGAAAAAGCAAAAACAAATTGTGAAAAAAAGGCGTCAAAAATGTCAGAAAAAATGTGTTTTTTTCAAGGTTGAAGGGCTGGGCGAAGTCCTCCACGTGGAGAAGATCAGATTCACCAATGCAGGGAGGAAGAATGTGTTTGATAGGGCATGGGGACCGGTTTGGGAACACTTAAGGGGTCTGAGGGAGGAAGCGGAGTGATGAGGGGTCACATATATTGAAAATGTAATATTAGCGGTTTCATAGGAACAGAACAAGGAATTTTTCTTAGCTCTTTTGACTCCTAGTTTGCTTTTTGGTCTCTTAACTAAGTCTTGATATTTGCTACGGTGCCTCACCATAATGTATTCAGAATCCGCCAAATATATACAATTGTATGTTCTTGGTTGCTGCCTATTGTTATTGATGTTGATGTTATTGTATGAATAAGAAAATGGAAAAACAATGTTGCTTGTATGAACAAGTGCAGTCTGAACCCAATGTTGATCTGCAATAAACATATTTTCAAAAAAAAAACTAAATTTGTAACAACAAAAGCTGACCATGAAAAGGGATAGTTCCTTGTTTACTTGACATACAAATCATGGATAAATACTAAACTTAGAGATAAAGCCAGATGGACATTAGTTCACATTCTGTGGAACGAGATATTGCGGTTGCAGCATACTGACTCGTAGGGCTGGGCGATGTGGAGAAAATCAAATATCACGATATTTTTTACCAAATATATCGATACCGCAACAATACTGTAGTGTTGACTATTGGTGCTTTCACAAAATATTTACACAATGAGATTTTCGATA
This sequence comes from Sander lucioperca, assembly GCF_008315115.2. Lineage (NCBI taxonomy): Eukaryota > Metazoa > Chordata > Actinopteri > Perciformes > Percidae > Sander > Sander lucioperca. The sequence goes on from NC_050177.1 coordinate 13,564,141, forward strand.
AATAATCATCAGTAATGTGGATATAATGACTTAGTGGGTAAAGGCAAATAATAGAACAGCTAGAACAGTCTGGTAAGTTCAGAAAATGACATCACTTTACTGTAACGCAGCCTTTAAAACCAGGAAAAGACAACACTTATGCCATATTACGATATTACGATATCCAAAATCTAAGACGATATCTAGTCTCATATTACGATATCGATATAATATCGATATATTGCCCAGCTCTACTGACTCGTATTTATAGCCTACAATGATTAGGACTGGGCAATATTTCAATATTATATCGATATCGTGATATGAGACTAGATATCGTCTTAGATTTTGAAGAATTGTAATATTGTTCCATGGTAAGTTTAGTCTTTTTCTGAACTTACCAGACTGTTGTAACTGTTCTATTATTTGCCTTTAACCACTTAGACATTATATCCACATTATGATGGTTACTTATCTAAAACGCATTTGCTCAGGTTAATAGGATGACAACGGCTTCTTCTCCCCTGGGGAGCACTGATTGGTCCCCCGTGCTATAAAAGGTCATGGGTCAACTGGTAAAAAAAAAAAAAAAACAGCAGTTTAGTTACCAACGTCAAGCGAGACGCTGCACACGGTCGGGCGTTTTACGCAATTGCTTACAAGGAAATAGTTGTTTTACATATAACGTTACCACATTTTCTACTAGACTGATGCCACCCCAAAATCCACTGGAAACTCAACACGTGTGTTTGCAGAGCCGTGGCCACAGCCACAAGCTAACGGCAGCTGTTGGGTATAACACTGTATAACTGAACACGGCTTACCTTTGTTTTCTCTCTCAATTTCTCCTTTCGTCCGGTGCTTGCCATGTTTATGGCCTTTATTTTTCTGTTTATAAATGCCGGGCCTGTGGCTCTGTTGTTTTTCCTCGTTCGCAGCCATTTTCACACCATGTGGGAAAAGTCAGGCGATTTCCGTACTCGCACCGGCGTCACGGCAGAGGGGCGTGTCTTTAGGCTTTCCGGAGAGGGTTTTCTTCAAAATAAAAGCATACGTCAACTCACGATCATGTGAACGTTATTTCCACAAACAATTAAGTAAATGTGGTGAACAAACTAAGATATTCAGGTCACATAATCAGGAACGATCTATGTAATGATGACGACGTGCAGCGCCAATGTTGCAAACTGTATGCACAAGCCACTAAAACAGCCCTTTTTGGAGCACGTACAGCCAACAAAATGAAAAGGCTTCAGGTGGCATTTAATGATGCGTTCAAAATCTTGATCCAGCTTTCAAGATGCACAAGTGCAAGTCATATGTTTGTGACTTATGTTCCCACCTAATGCCGTGTTGACGAATGTTATGTACAAACGTATGTGTCAATAACTGCTGTTATGTAATGTAATGTAGGCTAATCATAATCGGCTTAACTGAGCCTACACAAAGTGCCACACGGTGTTCCTGTTGTTTTTGGAAATATTGGAACAAATTGCAACAAAAATGTTGTTGTCCTTGTATTTGTATTGTTTTTATACTGATATGGACCTTGGTGTCTGAAATACACTTACATTCAATTGAATTTGAATAAATTAATACTGCAATTATATTACTGTATTTACTACATACAATTTAAGCACAAATCAAGATAAACGTGAGCCAAATATATTCTATATATATATATATATATATATATATATATATATATATATATGTGTGTGTATACTATACTATATATATGCTACTACAGCTATTCTACAGAAAGTGCTGCTTACTATGACGATAAGAAAAAAAAAGGTTCTTTGTCAATACAACCTATACAAATTTGAGGGATGTATCCCTCCCTGGATACATCTCTAAAAAGATGTCATCATCATCATCTGATATGTATTCCTCTTTCTCATCACTCTATTATGATTTAGCATTTATTTTATTTTTTTCAATTATCCAGTTTTATAGTTCACAAGCCTCTTTTTAAACAAACTACACTCACTTTTGACCTGGAAGTAAAAGAGTGAGGAAAGAGAGGAAGATGTAGCGATGGAAAGAAGACAAAAAAAATTAAGGACCCTTTGATGCAATCACATCTTCATTCGGAGAATAGGTTCCTGTCATAGCAGTATTCTTATATTACTGGGGCCTGGCTGTTTGAATTGGATCCATATCTAGATACTTCATCAAGTATTTGGCGAAATCCAAAGTTGTGTATTAGTAGATCTCCCCTTTTCTGGAGGGATTGGCTAGAAAAGGGAATTGTTACACTGGGGGATCTGTATCTCAGTGGCATATTGAAATCATTTGAGGATGTGGTACAGCAATTTGGAGTTTCAATTTTTCAGATATTTGCAACTTTTGCCATCTGTTAGTGGGGATTTTTGGATCCAGTTCTTAAGCCCTGATAGCACCAGAATGTTTAGATAAGGTGTTGTTGAAATATGGAAAAGGGTATTATTTTATGCTTGCCTGGACAACCCTCAAGAAGACATGGGAAAGGGATCTAAGTATCACACTGTATGATGAGGAGTGGGACAGAATTTGTAAAAAAAATTTTAAACTGTGTCATGCGATGTGAGGGTGCGCCTCATTCAGTTCAAGATTATGCATCGCTTCTATTGGACTCCCTCCCGATTGTTTGTAACTTTGTTTGAAAGACACACCAAATTGTTGGAAATGTAAGACAGAGGACGGCTAATTACTTCAGGTCCTATGGTCCTGTGAATAAGGTCCAGGGATTTTGGACTGGGATACATGATAACCTATGTCAGATTGCAGGGACCCAGGTTCCATTCGACCCCAGATTTATTCTATATGGATCAATCCTAAACGGGATGGATAAGCACATAAGAACCTGGATCTAAACTAGTTTAATGATAGCCAGACAGATTCTTTGACGATGGAGGAATGAAGGGGTGCAGTCAACCCAAGAGTGGGCTTGTGAGATGGCTAGGGTGGCAGCATTTGAAAAAAAGTCATCTCAACGGTTTGATAGATTGAATGTCTACACTAGAAAATGTGGAAAGTACCTGCTTTCTGGAGGGTTCCTACGAAGCCATGTACTAGGTGTTATATTATGTTTTGGTGCCCCCATAAAGCCAACAACTTTCCACTTGTACATAAAAAAAATAACCAATACAATAACAATAATATAAAAGACTGTAATTGGCAGACTGCCATGAAATATACTGACCATGTCCATGCTCTCCAGAAGCCAGAAGAGAAAAACTAATTTTGCTGACTTGCTAACTTAACTCTTTTATGCATAGACTGCTCTTATGTCATGCACATTAAACAGACTCACTACAGTAGGTCTCTAGTATGAATACTTTACAATATGTGATAAACCCTAACAATCAAAATCAATTCTACTTTTCAAATATCGGCATTGTCTATTGCAGTTAAATTAATATATTTTATATGACCTATCTATTCCATTAGTCAGAAACAAATATGAGGAAATAACCACAAATGAATAAAAAAAAATGTAATAGAAGAGTAGCCTATTTACTCCACTGTATATCATAGGCCGATCGAGTGTTTTCTTTATGTCTCCGCCTCTGGATGATTTTGGGTCAGAGAAAGTTTACTGCAACTACAACAGGCAGGGCGGAACTGCTGTTTGCAGTATGTCGAAGGAAGACGGACAGTCAGGCAGAGTTACAGTTTAACTAAACAGCTAGCTACTAGTAACTAGTAAACATGCCAGTGTGCTAGGTGAAACCCCCTGTTTTTCGACACTGCGTATACCATCGCCGCTTGTTTCTGGGTGTTTGGGAGGTGTTTGAACTTCCCTCACATTCTCCACAACGCATTTTCACGAAGGGAGGCGGCGGTGGAGCGCTCGGCAGCCATCTTTGGAGCTGGGCTGGGAGTGGGATTCGACTATTCTGGCACCCCAGATACTTCGAGGGTGGGGATTTTAACCTACAATAATTCATAAATGTGCATGTTATAATCGACTGACAGCGTCACGAACCACAAGGATTTAGCGTACGAAATTACTGCGCCGGGGATGAAACGGGAAGAATACTTTATAGTCCCAAAGTGTTTTGAATTACACGACATTCTCTACAGTGCTGAAACCTGGCCTGTCAGGAGAGGGTGAGTTTCGGCTAGCTAACTGGCTAAGCTAACTTAGCAAACATCACATAGGTTAGCGTGCTAATTTAGTCATTTCTGGTAAATGACTCTTGAAGTTGATTTTAATTCCACACCATTCGAGTAGTTACTCAACTGTTGACGTTGTGAACACGTCGCGAATATTGCTTGGATTGTTTGATCATATGACACGTAACTTAGCTAACGTTAAGTTTGGTGTGTAGCTAACATGAACGTTACAGTCAACGTTGGCTGGTTTAGGAGCTCCTGAATGATTTGTTTGCGCACGCTTGTGAGTGCAGTGCGGGTCTTTACGTTTCAGACTTTGTTAGTTTGATTTACTTGAAACAGCTGTTGGAAAGTGACAACTTTCAGAAAATCCCACTAAGTGCTTTCTCTAATTCCACTTGTGTTGCAACTCCAGTGAGGTAATACCAAGCCACAGGTAGATGATATAACGCAGCAGGTAGGGTTAAGGCTGGGCTACTAGCTAGTTTAACTCGTATATGATAGGGTTTAGGTAAACATTGGTCATTTGATAGTTTAAAATGTCCAGAGCAATAACACTACTGTACAAGTGTCTGTCTATCCCAACAGACAAACTCTGATTAGGCCCAATTGCCATCTTACTCCATTAATGTACAACGATTTAGGCCTGTGCATAAACATACGTCTTTGGTTTATGCTCTTTGACATACAGATAAAGGAAACACTGGTGATTGACACTATTGGATTATGTGTTGTTTGTGCTATGGATTGGAGTGCCATAAGGAAATGACTTAACTGACCGACGTTACTGATGAGTTTAAACCGTGTAAACGTTACTGATTTCTAAGAAGTGATGGCAGTTGCATTTTGTCAAGGTAAATTAACTGTATGGTATGAAAGCTTCAAAAACTGTCTTTCACTCTGCATTTGCAACGCAGGTCTGTAAGCATGCCCTCGCTGTTAAGACAAGGCAGACGGATAATCACTAGTCAAAATGCTCACCAGGGCCCCTTCCTAGCTCCCTATAGCTGTGCGAACAGGAAATGCTGAGAAATGCAGCCCAGTGAGGGCATACATTGGGAATTCCAGCCCTCCAGCTTTGTTGTCCTGTCCTGCTGCATTCTTGTGTGTGTGTGTGTGTGTGTGTGTGTGTGTGTGTGATGAAGGTATCAGTTATCATCACTCACTACTTTTGGTCTCACGTGTCCACATTTGAAAATTCCATCATGAGATATGACAACAAAGCTCATTCATGAGCAACAATGTAGTAAAGAGAACAATGGCAATAAAGAGGCACAGTCCCACATGGTAATGAGGCTTTATTTCAGGGCTGTGGCTGCATCTGTGTGGAATAGTGAGTTGTTCAGTGTTGTGAGACAAAAGATGTCTGCTTGAACTGGGGGCTGTTTCTCCCAGCCCTGGGAAAGAAGTCTTGTGACTCTAGCGTCAGCTCTGCATCTGTTTGCAGCTGATCATCTGAGCCTCACAGACTCAGTAAACTTTCCTCAGTGATCTTTTTACAGTCTACATCTGTGTTACAGCAGCGAGTGAAGCTGTATAACAAACTATTTAATAGGCGGCAAATAGTTAAAAATGAAGCCTGGCAGTGGAGTTGTGGACCTATGCTATATTCTGTCCATTTCTGTAATTTTAAAGGATGACTTTGTCTAAAACACATTATCCCACGTCTCTGTTTCTAGTCACGCGGACAGTTTAAAAAAATATATATTTTCAGTATTTTTCACATTCAGAAGAAGAAAACTGTTCACAACTCTTTTCAGTATGGATGATTGATGATGATTATACAGCGTACCTAGGACGTCTTATTTTTAGAAAAGCTTTTTTAATTTTTTTCAACACTGAGCACCACAAACAAATTATTCATCTGTTTGGTAACCACTATAGATAATTGGGAATAGGCGTTTTGTGATGTTTGACGAACTGATCCTTTTAATCACTTGTAGGACGGTTATATGGACAATGTTTGGTATGTTTGAGAATGTATGTTCACCGAGTACTTACAGGTTTAACAAGTAGTCCCATCACTGGAATGCTTTGTTTCAGTTCCGGCGTCTATCTCACAGTGAAGCAGCAGCGTGTTGTCGAAGTTGGTTTCTTTGTTTTCGAGCTGGAAATAGTCAGCTGCGAGATGGTTCGTTGTATCCTCCTCACGTCTCCCTGCCTACATACCAGTCGCTGACGGTGTGAGGAGAGTTGATCCGGACACAGCCCACCGTTTTCCTTACCGTGCTTGCTGTTACTATGGAAACAGGAGACTTTTCTCCTGCTACCTCAGGATTTCCGACTTGCCGTTCTCTACATTTGCACCTGACGTCATGGTTCATCGCATGTTTTGCGCGGCCTTCTCTCGCTCAGGTATATAGGCTCTGCTATAGCACGTATGGACAGCTAGAGAGCTGTGTGATTGTTTGACAAGAACAGATCCAAATTCTCTTTCGTACCACAAGCCATAAAAGCCTTAAATCATTCAAAATAAGCTAGTCGTCCAGCTGGCCTGATCATACCCAAGGGTGTATAGTGAATTGTAGTGTGTGATGTATATTTTTCATGTTATGTCTGTCTGTGTCTGATGTAAGGACTATTTGTTTGTGTCATATGTCTGATGTCTTGTCATAAAGTGCCTTGCGATTGTGCCGCAAACCCAACTGCCCCATGGGGACAATAAAGTTATTTACTACTACTACTACTTGCTTCAAGTTGCCTCTCACTGTAACATATAGCATTATTAATATAGTGCAACATTACCTTACTAATAGGTTACTTTACATGGGTACAGAATGTGTATATTTCCTCAAAATATCCTAATTAACTTTTTAAACCACTTTTTGGATCATGTTGTACTTCTCTGCTGTCCATTCAGTATTAAAAATGAAGCCCTGTAATTTATACTGGGGGACACATGAATACATTGGGTTAAACCCCTCTGCTGCTGCTGCTGTTTTTTTTTTTAAGTGTACTCATTCCTGTTTTTCCTTGTACTTTCAGCTCTGAACACATATGAGACCACTGTCCTGCAGATGAGCCATCGGTGGGGGCTTTCAAGTCGCTGTCGCAGACCCAGATAGTTCCTGGCGGCAGCGGCATTGTCCCCCACCCCCACCCAACTCCCCATTATGCCCAACAGCAGTCGGGCGGGGAGCCTGAAGGACCCCGAAATTGCTGAGCTCTTCTTCAAGGAGGACCCAGAAAAGCTCTACTCAGATCTGCGTGAGATTGGACATGGCAGCTTTGGTGCCGTATATTTTGTGAGTATTTCGCAATATCAGGCTTTGGTCCGAGCCCTAGGCCGTGTTCAGTCTGACTTCAGAACCGCGTCAAAAAAAAAAAGTCACTGTGTGGGCACATTGGGACACATCGGGGATCTGGCCCAAAAAAAATAAAATGTTGTCAGAGCATAAAAATGTTAAGCCTGGCTCAGCTAATATAATATATACAAGTGCACTGTGTAACATGAATGGCACAATTAAATTTTTTTACCTCAAGATCATTGTTGCGGTTGATTAAATGAATGCTGCCTTTTTGGAAAATTAGGAAAAACATGTCTCATAGTAAACTGCTAACAAAGAGAAAAAGCAAAAAGTGCAGCATGAGTGTGTCAGCCTGCAAGTCTATTCAGAATGTGCTCGAAGGCCATTTGGATGACATTGGTAAATTGTTCGGTTTTATTTCAGTATTCAGCAATGGGAGAGCATTTTTCGATCAACCAAAAAGGCCTTTTAGATGCTTTCAAATATTTCATAATGATCCTTAAAATGCACAACCGTTTTTTAGTGGCACTCCAGCCTATTATTGAGCAGGTTTTTGCACAACATGTTAGCTAAGATGGGTTATATAGTCTATGCCATGTGGATATTATACCCAAGCAGCTAGAAGCATTCATTGCTTATGTCAGTAAGCTTACGCAGGGAATTGTATCACAAGTCCCAATTTGTTGTTATAAAATGCCACATTGCCCCAACAGCTACACTGAATGTGAATGTGGATCATGTAGTTGAGTCTCTAATACAGATTGCGTGTGTCATGATGAGGTCACATACAGTGATTGTCGATTTAATCGATAAATAATTTATGATTCACAGACAAATATTACATGACAAAATGAATAGGTAGCATGGGTATCTGAAAATACAGCTGGTACTTCTACTGTGCTCATATTATGCTTTTTGGCTTTTCCCCTTTCCTTTATTGTGTTATATATCTTTTTTTGTGCACGTTATAGGTTTACAAAGTGAAAAAGCCCAAAGTCCACCCCAAAGGGACTTACCATCTCCAACAGAAAACACTGTTCACAAACTGCTCCAAACAGCTCTATTGTAGTCCAGCCTTTACTTCCGTGACCAACGTGCGTCACTTTGTAACACACGGTATAATGCTCGCCTAGCTGCTAGCCTGGCACTCCCTCATACTCTGCTTCTGACTGGCTAGTAGTCCTTACCTAGCTACTGCACATGTGCGACTCCCAACAAAGATGGAACAGAAGTGAGATGTCTGAGTCTGTAGCTAAAACAGAGAGCTCAACACACAGGGTGAAAAGAGGAGCTGCAGCAGTGTGCAGTACAACAAAAAAATGGTGTTTTTTGAAAATTAAACTTTGTAAACCTATTCTGGTACAACCTCTAAATACAATTATGAACCTGAAAATGAGCATAATATGAGCACTTTAAGTAACTGAACCAAACCAAACCTTATACCAGTGGTAAAGTTATGAAGTAAAGATGAGAATCGCTCCAATATGTGATGTGCTTATCATTCAGGCACGGGATGTGCGGACAAATGAGGTGGTGGCCATCAAGAAGATGTCATACAGTGGAAAGCAGTCCACTGAGGTATGGTGGCTTTCACTAGCCTGTCTCCTGTTAACAGGCAATTGTTGTTGTTGTTGTTGCTGTCCTCTAATTTTTTACTATTTTCACAGAAATGGCAAGACATAATCAAAGAGGTGAAATTCCTGCAGAGAATACAACACCCAAACAGCATAGAGTACAAAGGATGTTACCTGCGAGAGCACACCGCCTGGGTACGATTCTACACACGAGTCAGTGATGATGACTAAAATGTACTACCCACTGATTGGAAAAAAACAATTTCACACAAAACTCTTTATTTCATTGCAGCTGGTAATGGAGTATTGTCTGGGCTCTGCTTCCGATTTGTTAGAAGGTGAGTTGAAAAGCTTTTTTTTTTGGAGTCCTGATCATTGCACGAGGCTGCGTGACTACAAACGGAAACGGTAGTCTCGCTTAACAAGTTTGTCCTTGTCACCTCTTTGCGATTTACACCGCTGACTGTAATGTATCCCTTCCAGTTCACAAGAAACCTCTGCAAGAAGTTGAAATAGCTGCAATTACCCATGGTGCTCTTCAAGGGTTGGCTTATCTTCACTCCCACAACATGATTCACCGGTGAGTGTTTGGGAGAGCATGCTGGACACTGCTTGTGTGTTCCAGGCGTCTGTCTGTCTGTCTGTGTGGAGCTGGAATCATTTCCTCTTGTGTGTTTGACAGAGATATCAAGGCGGGGAACGTCTTGCTGACGGAGCCGGGGCAGGTCAAACTAGCAGATTTTGGTTCTGCCTCCATCGCCTGTCCTGCCAACTCCTTTGTTGGGACTCCATATTGGTGCGCTACAAAACATTACTATTCAAGTTTTCTGTTAGAGCAAATTCCCCATTAAATTGTTATTCACTGTCATATTTCTTTATTGTGCTGAATGTGTTTGTTTTCTCAGGATGGCCCCAGAAGTAATTTTAGCTATGGATGAGGGCCAGTATGATGGAAAGGTGGACATTTGGTCTTTGGGAATAACCTGCATTGAATTAGGTACGGTCCCTGTTATATATATATATATATATATATACATTTGTTGTTACAGTGCTTGCATCCACATCATTTTTTTTAAACCCTTTTACTAACCTCTCATTGCAAGCAGTACTTTTGCTCACTTATTCAGTCAATACTTGAATGACGTAGCTTTTTCTTTCTCTCATAATTAATTTTTTCGTCGCAACATCTGACTCCGTGATGTAACCCGCTACTTGGTCTGTAGCTGAGAGGAAGCCTCCACTGTTCAACATGAATGCAATGAGTGCCTTATACCATATAGCACAGAATGAGAGCCCCATGCTGCAGTCTAGTGAATGGTGAGTTTAGAATTACATTAATAAGAGCTGGTGTATTGTTTCTTAAACAAACTTGAGTCCGTACAATAATTTGATCCGTTTTCCACTTTCCGTCTCTCAACTTTAGGACGGATTATTTCCGAAACTTTGTAGATTCTTGCCTTCAGAAATTTCCCCAGGATAGGCCGAACTCTGAGGAGCTTTTAAAGGTAAGAAAATAAATATATATATATATATATATATATATATATATATATATATATATATATATATATATATATATAATATATATATACACACACACACACACACACACACACACACACACACACACACACACACACACATATAGCCATGTTAGAAGTCATGACTTTAATGCAAGAGGTCTTTTCTGTGTTCTTCCTCTAGCATGCATTTGTCCAGCGTGAGCGACCAGAGTCAGTTCTAATAGACCTGATCAGTCGGACTAAGGATGCAGTGCGGGAGCTTGACAATCTTCAGTATCGCAAAATGAAGAAGCTCTTGTTTCAGGAAGCCCATAATGGCCCCTCAACCGAGGCCCAAGATGAAGAGGAGGTCTGTGATGGGACTGTTTTGAACTTCTGCTAGGCTGGGTTTCTTTTCTTTCTTTTTTGTGTCATCTCTGTCATGTCCAGTGTAGGGATGTTGTATATTCTAGTATTGGGGCCCTATTTTAACCATCTAAGCGCATGGCGTGAAGCGCGTGGCGCAGGTGCGTTTAGGGCGTGTCCAAATCCACTTTTGCTAGTTTGACAGTGGAAAAAAGGCATGGTTCAAAAGGGTTGTACTTAGTGTCTTCATTAATTCATAGGTGTGTTTTGGGACGTAACATGCAATAAACCAATCAGTGTCAACCCCCATTCTCTTTAAAAGCCAGGCACGTTTGGACCATGGCGCATTGCTATTATGATGGCGGATTTGCACCGTAATATTTTTATTTGTAATCTTTTGCATGTGTGTGTGCCGCTGCGCTTCCCTGTGTGTGTAACAAGCATGGTGTGCGCGCGCCGTGCATAAGCCTAGGAGTTAAAATAACAATGAAATGCTATTGACTTTAGACCAGGTTTTTGTTGGTCAACGGCGCGATCACTTCCCGCTGCGTCAAGATAGCAATACGCCAAGAATGCACCTGAACACACCTCCCTGTGAGACCAGCACGCCTATGGGCGCAAAGATGGCCGCAAAGATGGTCGCAGGTGCATTTGCTATTCAAACGACGCGGGCGCTGGACGGGAAATTGACAACTGCGTCGGTCTTAAACTAGCAAAGACACTTGCGTCAGGCTTTGCGCTGCGCCGGGAGCAAGACGGGGCCCACTGTGTCATTCTATGTTATTAGAGAGCTTTGTTGTAACCTTGTTACTGTCTGCCGTGTGTTTTGATATTTTTAGGAGCCAGAACACAGCGTGGGTCGGACGGGTACAGTGAACAGCGTTGGGAGCAACCAATCCATACCCAGTATGTCAATCAGTGCCAGTTCACAGAGCAGCTCTGTCAACAGTCTAACTGATGCCGGCGATGACAAGAGTGAAGTGGACATTGAGGGAGACCACACAGTCATGTCCAACAGCTCTGTGATACACCTCAAACCGGTATGATGTTCAGGTTCCAGTCTGATCTGAAATTTATTATATTAATTTGTTATTATTATTATTATATGATCCTATTTATTCATTTTAAATACAGCATGAGAGACATCATTTTAATGTTTACATGTTGGGTGCATGTTTGCCTGTGTTTTAGGAGGAGGAGGCGTATAAAGACGAGTCAGAGCCCAACACCCGGCCAACTGAGCCACAGTCCCCGCCTGCACACACTCCGCGGCCAAAACGGAACCGCGAACACTTTGCTACTATACGCACAGCCTCAGTGGTAATAACACAGTTAATTGTATTTGCAGATCAAATAAGAAGATGGATAAAATGACTGTGTGTAGCTGCTGGACATCCATGGGTTGTTCAAAGGCAAAAATCTTTTGACGAATTGTCTTTGTGATCACTGATGCTTTTGCTTTTAAGGCTAGAAAGCAGTACTTGATCCAGCTTGAAACATTTATGCCCTTGGATATGCACTTTAAAAGATAATTGTCCATTTCCTCCATATTGTCTTAAAAAACCTCACTCATACGTGAGACACGTTAGCCTCACACACACATATCGTTGTCTCAAAAACTTGTTCTTACCGACCAAAACAACATGTAAAGGGAATCCGGGTCTTGTGTCTTCCAGCTCACTCGCCAGATTAAGGAGCACGAGCAGGATTCTGAGTTAAGGGAGCAGATATTGGGCTACAAGCGCATGAGGCGGCAGCACCAGAAACAGCTGATGGCTCTGGAAAACAAGCTGAAGGCTGAGATGGATGAGCACCGACTCCGCCTGGACAAGGAGCTGGAGAACCAGAGGAATAGCTTTGCCCAGGAGATGGAGAAACTGATCAAGAAGCACCAGGCGTCCATGGAGAAAGACGTACGCTTTCAGCTCATTTCTGTGTTCACTTAAGATTTTCCAAAACGCGTAGAGTAAACTGATTACGATGCGCATTTCTCCATTAGGCGAAAACCTTTTCCAACGATGAGAAGAAGTTCCAACAACACATTCAGAGTCAGCAGAAGAAAGAGCTCAACAGCTTCCTTGAATCCCAGAAACGGGAGTACAAACTTCGCAAGGAACAACTCAAGGAGGTAGGGAGATCCACTCCTTCTTGCCCCATACATTAGTCTCTAAAACATTCACTTTACTTACTATCAGCAAATGGACATCAGTCAGCACCATGGAAGTCTGTTTTAGAAGTGACCTGCAATCTTTCTTCCGTTTTTAGGAGTTGAACGAAAACCAGTCAACACCCAAGAAGGAAAAGCAGGAGTGGTTGTCCAAGCAGAAGGAGAACTTCCAACACTTCCAAGCTGAGGAAGAGGCCAACTTGCAGCGCAGACAGAGGCAGTATCTGGACCTGGAGTGCCGCAGGTTCAAACGGAGGATCTTGATCGCCCGCCACAATATTGAACAGGACTTAGTGCGTGAGGTCAGCGCTCTGTCTCTTCCATTGTACCGCTGGGTCTCTCTCTCAAATCTTCCAAACATTAGTGAATTGATTAACAAACTAAAATTGAGTTATCTTTGGAGCGTGACCGTCTCATCTCTTTGGTTGTTTGTCTCTCCACGTGCACACAATTAGGAGCTGAACAAGCGTCAGACCCAGAAGGACTTGGAACACGCCATGCTTCTCCGGCACCACGAGTCCATGCAGGAGCTGGAGTTCCGCCAGGTCAACACCATCCAAAAGACGAGGGCGGAGCTCATCCGTCTGCAGCACCAGACGGAGCTCACCAATCAGCAGGAGTACAACAAGAGGAGGGAGCGGGAACTTCGACGCAAACACGTCATGGAGGTTCGCCAGCAGCCCAAGAGCCTCAAGGTGAGAACTCGGCTTGTGAGCATGCACGTTCATTGAATATTCAATAGATACTCTCTTTTTTCAATAATAATGAAATGTTGCTCTGGGTACTTGTAGGGTCTTCTTGAATAAGTCAAGATGCGCTGAAACACTGATCCATAGAATTTAGAGTACAAGGACTGCATCGGAGTAATGAGTGTGTCGCTTGTTCCTTCTCTTTGGTTAGGCAAACGGTTTTAAAATGGAATTGTGAATAGAAGCTGACCCATGTTAGCCTGGTCCTACCAGACTCTGGTACATTTCGTTTGTACAGAGAGTCTGGCCTCTCTCCATTGACAAGTGTTAACTTCCTTGAAGGCGGGGACTCTGTTGAAGTTTAAAACTATTGGATCTGCCCAGAGCCACTCTGGTAGCCTGGCTCCGCCCTCCTACGTACTGTCTGGTAGGACCAGGCTAACAAGAGGGGAGACGACAACAACTATCGGCTTAGCCACGACATCATGGCCCCCAACACAACTCAGCAAAGATTGTTCTTGCTCGGGCTTTAACTTCTGGATATTCGGCAGCGTTGCCACAAAGGGCCGCATCTTTCTCCGCCGCCATTACGGAACTACAGCTCAAACTAGCGCACGTCACGGCCTCAACGTCATTGTTCTCAGCCACTCCCTCTGTTCGCTGGTTGGGCTGCCAAATATTTGGCCGGAGAAAACCCAAGACTATACCACAAACCCAGACCGAGTACTGAAGGAAAAGTCAAATTGAGCGGCAGTACGTAGGAGGGCGGAGTCAGGCTAGACCCATGTTGCCTTATCCGTGTATTCTGGTTTTCCTGTTCTACTTGCTTGGTCTCAAGCCCCAAAACTATTAAGATTGTACAGACCTAATGTAATGATCATTCATGTTTTCTGTATTGGCTTAAAAGCAAGGTTCGTAACTATTTCCAATATACACTTTTTATATATTGTTTGAAATGGTCTTCACACACAAAGGGCTTTGAAAAAGGAGCGAAAGCCCACCAATCACTGCCTCGCAGTCCACTTGGAAAGAATCAATGAAGTGCCTCCTTTCCCCTCCCGTGTACGAGCCTGAGGTCAATGCGCGTCGTCTCCGCATTGCTAACAGTAGTCATGTTTGTTTTAAACATTTGGTATGATAATATTAGGTGTTAGCTTGCCTGTGAATGAGACGTGAAGTTAAATGGACCTTTTTCAGAGCAGACATTTTGACTTGTCATAGTAGGAAAAGCACAGCTGAAATTGATAACCTTAACAATGGCTCAATTCCATGAAGTGTCCCAGTAAGCTATTTCAGTGAGTCAGCATGCACAACACCAGGGCCTCTCCTAAGTGGAATGCAGCCATCATTAATGTTTTTTAATACACCTGTGCTTTTCCTACTATGACATGTCAACATGTCCGCCGTGAAAAAGGTCTATTTCTTCTTTCTGCTCTGAAGCAGCGACACGTGTGCACGCCTGTGTGTGGGGCGGAGCCCCGAAGGGCACGGGGGGGGGGGGGTTACACGGAGCCCCGAGGAGATGCTGCTTTCAAATCTTGCTAGCTTTTCAACTTTACCAACCCTGCCTTTTTTAACGTTTGCTTTTCAATTATAGAAATACATAATTGTATAATTTCTTTTTTTCTCCATAACCTAGTCCAAAGAGCTACAGATCAAGAAGCAGTTCCAGGACACGTGTAAGATCCAGACCAGGCAGTACAAAGCACTGAGGAACCATCTGTTGGAGACCACACCAAAGTCCGAGCACAAGGCTGTCCTTAAACGGCTGAAGCAGGAGCAGCACCGCAAACTCGCCATCTTGGCAGAGCAGTATGACCACTCCATCAATGAGATGCTTTCCACTCAGGCGGTGAGTCTGGGAATGCCAGGAATGTAGAAAAGTTGTAAAATAAAACCATGAAGTTGCAACCCGATTTATTTATTTATTTATTTATTTATTTATTTTTTTACATTTTGTCCAAATCAGTTATGGTTGTTTATATGTTTTACTTGTTGGATCCTGATCCTGATCTGTCTGTCCCCTAGCTTCGTCTGGATGAGACGCAGGAGGCTCAGTGCCAAGGCCTACGAATGCAGCTACAGCAGGAGCTGGAGCTTCTCAACGCCTACCAGAGCAAGATCAAAATGCAGACCGATGCCCAGCACGAGCGTGAGAGGAAGGACCTGGAGCAGAGGGTGTCACTCCGAAGGGCCCTGCTGGAACAGAAGGTTCTCCTCTAGAAATGATTGTCACGTGGAGATTTATATTGGTCTCCATTCTCCTTGCAAGCACCGGTGTTTACTGGTAACATTAACGATGGCTCTGTCCTATTCAAGTGTCCCAGTAAGTCGTGACTGTGAAACGCCATGCCCAATACCAGGGACCCTGAAACTGAAGCCACTAAATGGAATTCAGCCATCCTTCATTTTATCATGTGCACTGTGAAGTAGAGAGGTTTTCCGATTTCGATACCTGAACTTGCGTATCGGCCGATACTGAGTACCGATCAGATACCAGCGGGATTAAAATGTATATATTATTCTTATTTTTAACAGCTGTATACTACTAACCCTGTATGGATGTGATATCACGGTATGCATTGCATGACATTGTTGTACGGCCTGGCTCAGGTTAAACCCTTTGTAAAACATGAACAAATATATACAGAGAATGAATGCCATAGAACTTTCTTTTATTATCTAGTTTGACAGTCAGTCTCAACGGAAAAAGAACTTGTATAAACAACTTTTAAAGTATATTTTTTTTCAGGGCTAAATTACGGGTGTTTGTTTTAAGCCCCCAACATGGTCTTCCAGGCAGCTCTGCATGGAAGGCACTAGGATTAGGCAATGGTTAGGGTTAGGTGCCTTGACGTTCGACGGTCGCAGCGCTGCCTTGAAATCGAGATTGGGGGCTTAAAACACCATCGAGCTAAATTACGTGGTATTGGATCATGCGTAGACTTGCGTACTCGCCGATATCCATACCAGCGTTTTAGGCAGCATCAGAGGCATTTCCGGTACTGGTATCGGAACTACTCTACTGTGAAGCACATATACTGTATATGAACATTGTTATTTACCATGTGTTTTTTTTTTTTTTGTTTTTTTGTAGATTGAGGAAGAGATGATGTCCCTGCAGAATGAACGCCTGGAGCGAATCCGGAGCCTGCTGGAACGCCAAGCCCGCGAAGTTGAGGCCTTTGACTCCGAGAGTATGCGCCTGGGCTTCAGCAACATGGTGCTAGCAAACATCTCCCCAGAGGGCCTCAGCCACAGCTTTCCCGGGGCTCCGGCGAGTTGGAGTCACCATCAGCAACCGCGGCCGTCCGGGAGCTCTCCAGGGTCCCACTGGGGCAGCGTCGGCTCGGCCGCCGGGGCGAGCCACCACGGCAGCCACCACAACTATCACTCCAGTCCGGGAGGGGCACCTATGCAGCAAGGCTGGGGGCAGGGCATGCAAGGAGGTGGGGTCCCATCACCGTGGGGCCACCCGTCGGCAGGGGGAGCCCTGTCCCGCAGCAGTGGAGGTGTACAGAACAGCCCCCAAGCAATGGGGAGGACACCCTCAGGAGGGCGCAGTGAGCAGAGCATGAGCAGGAGTACCAGCGTCACCTCTCAAATATCTAACGGGTCACACCTCTCCTACACATAGATCCCCCTCCCCCACCCCCATCAGCCCCTGGAGTCGGAATATGAGCGTGGAGATGTAGAATCCGGCAAACGCAAGTATTGGCTGAGCTCTGACGCCACCCCCCCCCCCTGTACAGATGTGGATGTGCGATGAAATAAATGTTGCTCAGGTCAAAAAGGGCTGGAAAAGACGCAGCCCGTCCTCACGGCAGTTTATCGGCACACGCACAGATCCTTAAATTTGTTACATAAGCAATTTGAGTGTCAACACATAATAGTCCCATTTGCTTTTATTTAGAGCTCCCTCCTGCGAAAAAGTTTTAAAAATATATGTTTTTGTGCTATTCACAGCCATTGCTCTCATTTTGCACATGAAACACTGTTTAGACGCCTTTTTGACGTGTGTTAAAAATGTCCTAAGAAATGTGGTATCAAACAATCAGAGCATTTTTATTTAGGACTCCCCCCTCTTTCACTCTCCCGATTCACGTTCAGTGACCCACCGGTCGATTTCGCCGACGGTGGTTTAAAACTGAAGCTGCTTCGCGGTTTGTGATACCAGCCTGCTGTAATGGTCGTTGTGATAAATGAGATGCCTCCTTCTATTCAGTAGTTTTTATTTCACCTGATTTCCCGGTCATCAGCCCAAAATAAGACTTTACAAATTCAGAGCCAAACAACCCTAATGTTAGCTGTATCAGGCATATGCTCCAACTCTACTACAGTGCCTTTTTAACCTGTTTTGAATCAGTCTCGGATGTTTATAGTTTTATGTTAAATTGTATCATTAGTGCCAGTGTATGTTTTTAGTTTGATTTTAGTTCCAGAGGTCCCGAATACTTTTCTCAGATAATTACAGTATATTCACTGTGTTTGCAGTAAAGTCTTATAAATGGTGAGAAATAGAAATTTGCTATATCAGTAACTATATATTGAGGTCTTTAGAGTGGTGGTACTCTAGGGGTGAACTTGGAAACCCCTTGCGTTACAGAGAATGTCATTGTA
>NC_050177.1:13587389-13609889 GCF_008315115.2 Sander lucioperca
TTATTGCCAAAAAGCATCGTTACCACAGAGAAATAATCTACCAAACACAAATTTCCTTACTTTTTGTGCTAAGTTTACTAAACGTATAGGGTGGATTAGCAAAAACCAATTGGAGTATAAGAATAATGATGATGAATGAAATGTTGTGCTTTAATAATGTAAAAGAAACAACAACACTAAGATTGTATGTTGACTTTGCCATATGCACAATGCATACGAAACTTGATGTTATTTACAATATTTCATTTTTGAATGTATATATGCATCTGTAAAAAGGTTAGGCTATAAACAATATAAATGGTATGGGGAAATCCCTGACAGTAGACAAATATTCAAAGAATAACACATGAAAAAGTCAGGACAGGTGAATACTTTTTTATAGTCGCAGTATACATAGGAACATAATTCCAAAAGGCATCACTTACAGTATTTCTACTGTATGTCTGTTGTCCTCACAGAGCTCCAGGATGTTGTGTGAAGTCCTGCTGTCATCGCTATGGTTCCTGTTCGTTATCTTCTGGGTCGAGACAATAAGTGTTTGGCTGTTTCTGTCCATGTTCTACCAGGACCGAGCGTTTTATCACTGGGGAGATGAGTAAGAGATGGGTTTCTGTGGTAGGGCTGCACAATTAATCCCAATTTTATTGAAATCGCAATATGGACTAGTGCAATATCCAAATCGCAGAGGGGCGCAATATTTGTTAAAAGGCAAAATATATGTCAAACCGTTCTGAATGTATTGTGTGTACAAAGTATTGTGGTGCTGCAGAGACGTCCCGGCCTACAAATCCTATCCTACAGACTAAAGAAAACTTTGTTTGGTACAGATCCTCGGAAAAATCACATTATAATCATTTTAATTTTTTAAGATTTAATATTAGTCAATGAAAATGAGAATAATGATACGAACATGATCATTCCCTTCAATATCGTGAATCATATCGCAATCGCAATATCAGTCAAAAATAATCGCAATTAGATATTTTCCTCATATTGTGCAGCCCTATTCTGTGGTTAACATTTTTATGTGCGTCATATATTCAAAATAGTGAAATATTGTATAGTAAAGCAAAAGATACTCACTCTACACTAAAGTAGAAAGCCCCGCACTTTGTCATACCCCTAGCCTTACTTTCAATATTCTGAAATGATTTCTAGTATTTACAGCTTCTTATTTTATTCTAGTTATGTGATTAATTATAATGTATACACTTCACCTAATCGAATATCACTTTTTGCTGTTGCTTTAATCAAATCTTCCTGTGAGTATATTACTATTATACATTTCCTATGAGTAATTGAATTATGTTACAGGTAACTGAGCTAGTTAATATCCAGCTTTGTGACACCAGTTATTATTACCAATGGTAGGCTCATGTAACCCAAAAGAGAGCCAGATTAAGTTGAACATGCTTTGGGGTACAGGCCACAGATGTATAACTTTGTTTTGCCCACTAACACTTTAGAGAAAATCAAATATCCCGATATTTTGGACCAAATACCTCGATATCGATATTGTGGCGATACTGTAGGGTTGCCAATTGGTGCTTTCACAAAATATGAACATAATGAGGTTTTCTGATAAATAATCATCAGTTATGTTGATATAATAACTATGTGGGTAAAGGCAAATAATAGAACAGCAAGAACGGTCTGGTGAGTTCAGAAAATGACATCACTCTACTGTAATGTAGCCTTTAAAACCAGGAAAAGACAACACTTGTCATATCAGGATATTACGATATCCAAAATTTAAGACGATATCTAGCCCCATATATCGATATCGATATAATATCGATATATTGCCCAGCCCTACAACACTTCTTCATCAACTAACTTGTAAGTAGTTGGAGAGAAGAGAAGGTAGAATGACACGCGTTGAAAGTTAAAACGCCGTCTCCATTTTCTCGATGGGACCCAAATTTAGACCTTAAGAGTCCTCAAGCCCTTCCTGAACCGATGGATGGAAAAAACACTTAAGACCTAATGGCCAATGTCCATTATGGAATCAGTGTTGTGTGTACTCAGGTTCCTGGGTTAGTAAAAATTCTGTTTTAATAGAACTATTTGTTTGATGTTACAGGGTATTTGCAGATGATCCTGGACAGATGATATACATGTTGAGCAGGCAAGAGCTTTATTTTTATCCTGATTAATTAAGTTTATACCAATTTGAAACATGAGCCGTGTGTATTTGTGTACAAGGTTTAATCTCTTGTCTCTCTCCACAGAGTCGATACCCATATGCAGACAGAGATGCAGACCTGAGACGTGAAAAGATCAAGTGCTCCACTGAAAGGACTCTCAATAGAGAGGCTGTAGCAGTTATGTGACGAAAACATGACCGAAAGCAGTAGCTGTTTTTCCTTTGCACTGCCTGCCTGGCACACTGTTGTGCACAGTCCTTGTTAACAAATGTAAATGTAGGCCCACTTTGATTATTGGTGGTGGAAACTTGCAGCATGAGTGAAGGCGCAGCGTCTCAATGATTGATGTGTATCACACCCACCAATGTAACATTTATATTTTCTCTTGTAGCAGAAAATGCTTGGTTTGGTTGGTCTTTATTTTAACTGCATTTTGAGACTTGCGCTGAGATGCTGTTTTGATCATACCACCGTTCTATGGAACTACAGTCGTTGCTGTCTGCAGCTATATTTGTGTTTTAAATATCAGATTGCAGTAAGTCTGTTATAGCTAAGGTGTATGGATGTTATTAACAATTAGGTATGAATGTTATTAACAATCTTCTGATGTTTTGGTGTATGTTTGATGCCACAACCTTCAACAAGGAGCTAAGCTAGCTTTGAATATCGGGGGTGGTGGAGCCATGTACTTGTGGTTAGATACAAGTCTGAACACAAAATATAGGTGATTAAGAGTTCATAATTTATATTTTTTACACTCAGAACCATCGCCTACAGTAAATAACTGCAATTGGAACAATATTATTTGAGCTTAAAGGTTTATTATAAACCGTGGAAATACTTTGTCCACTTCAACCACATCTTGTGCTCTTTATCTGTGGATGGATTTTGCTATTTTTAGTTGTCATATCCTGATATGAACTGCAAAAGCTTTATCTGCTGTTAAAGATCACATGATGGGACCGAAAGCCTTGGAAGTGGACCTTCTTGTGTTAAGATTTTTTTTTTTTTCAGAAAGGCTGTGTGTGTGTGTGTGTGTGTGTGTGTGTGTGTGTGTGTGTGTGTGTGTGTGTGTGTGTGTGTGTGTGTGTGTGTGTGTGTGAGATAAAGAGAGAGACAGGAAAATAATAGTGGAGAGTATATCCCATGGTAGGAATCCTCTCTCAAAGCAATGTGTCAATGTTATATTTAGTGAATGAACTGAAAGTGAAATTATACTTTTAAAATATACAACTCTTTGCAAGCCTGTGAGAGTACATGGTCTGCCCAATACATTTTTGTATTCCCTCTCTGTCAATTAAAGGGGTTGCTTTTGAACAAAACCAGCAGGTTGAATTTTGGTCTCATTTTGTAACTGAGACGAAGAATGTCAATGTTGTTTTGTATCAATATGCTAGCTAAATAAATGGAAGTATTTTTAAGTGCAAGTTTTTGCTGAGTATACATTATACAACCTTAATACCTCGCATGCCTGGGCAGTAGGGGTCGCTCACAATAAAGCAATGCAAATCCTCCTCAGAGCTGAGGCTCTCGATACACCACCGGGTCGTCATCATCCTGTCTTCCCGGGTCGAAATAAAAATGCTGTACACATTTTGAATAAAGTTAGATTTAATAGTTGTATGTACTGTTACTTAGGTCAAAGATTTGGTTAGTCATCGGGCGTATTTTTTTTCCTAGTTTGTGCAAACAAATAACTTTGTTTTAAGTTGTGAGCAGTTTGTCGTAAACATGGCTCCAACGATTCAGACTCAATCTCAACGAGAAGACGGCCACAGGTAACATTAAATTAAACTTAAGGTTTTACAAGATTGTTAAACTAGCTGCGAAATTTATGTTATGTTCATGTTATTGCGGTAATGCGAAAGCAGCTACAAGTTGTCAACGTGAGCTTATTAGATGGCTCGCTTGTCAATTGTGTACAACATTAGCTAACAATGCTAGTTAGCCAGCTAACGTTAACGGTAGCTAAACTAACAAGCAAGCTTAGCGTCAAGATAACTTATGCTAACTTGCTTGCTAAGCTAACCTATTTAGCGGCAAATAACGAACTTAATTAGCTAAGTGAATTTGGTCTATCCAGTCAGTCGTAGTGATTTAATGTAACGTTAGATGCAAATTAATTTGCTAACATTGTGTTACGTTAAAACAGTCCTATGCTAACTGTAACGTGACGTTACTTGGCAACGTTAAAGCTATGCAGAACAGTAACGATATTATTGGATTACATAAACTAGCTAACGTTAAAGCATTATACAGGTGGTAAAGCTTTAGCGTTAGCTACGTTAGGTACTAACGTTATTTACCTAACATTAATACATTTCTGTAACAAATAAACAACATTTTGAATTAGTTATTGTCAGTAACATTTACAATACGTTCACTAACCTTACAAGAATAAGATAATGAGAAGTATTTAGAGACTTGACTTTAGGGTTGAATTCAGACAGTAATGTAAATAAAGAGCATTCGCACAAAGGGAACAACTATACATGTGATGTTCTTCAGTGGTTAACGTTCATACCTTTTACACAGTGATTCATTCTTGGTATACACATTGTAAAATAAAATAAAAACATCCATCTATCCACTCAAGCATAATATAAGGGAATGTTGAAGAGCTATAAGCAAGGCAGGACAATATCAATGTCCTTTCACTGAAACATGTCTGTCACACTGTAGCATTAGTTTATGAGAGATAATCTGACAAATGTATGGTTTTTCTCTTCCAGTAGGCCATCCTCTCATAGAACTGTCCCAGAGAGGTAAGTAGTTTTACTATTTATATAAGTATTTACTATTATGTACAGTAATTTTAAGTGTGTTTCTTAGAAGTAGCACTAAGGTATGTACAAGTGTCTGCGTAACCCAAACTGTGTATGACCTGTACTTTTGTGCCTGTGACAGGTCAGGGGTGGTCTGTCGAGTGAAGTACTGCAACAGCCTGCCTGACATCCCTTTTGACCCCAAATTCATCACATATCCATTTGATCAGCACAGGTAAACATCCAGCCTCTTTATGCATATGGAGGACACACGCTGTGATGAACATTGGCACAGCTTGACATTTGTTTTTCTGTTGTGGCAGGTTTGTACAGTATAAAGCCACTTCTCTAGAGAAGCAACACAAGCATGAGCTCCTGACTGAGCCGGACCTCGGGGTCACCATTGATCTCATCAACCCAGACACCTACCGCATAGACCCCAATAGTAAGTCTCCAGTTGTTGTTACATGTCATATCCTATTCTTTTTTTCCCAGGTACTACTGTGCTTTATCAAATCTTTGTGTAGACTGAACCACTCTTTTATATTGTCAGTACTGTTGGATCCCGCTGATGAAAAACTGTTGGAAGAAGACATCCAGGCTCCGTCCAGCTCCAAGAGGTAAGGCTGCTAAAAAGGCAGCTTTATGTTATAGATCCATGTGGAGATTTTTTATTTTTTTTTGTAAACATTTTCTTCTTCCCTATAAGGTCACAGCAGCATGCCAAAGTGGTCCCGTGGATGAGAAAGACAGAATATATTTCTACAGAGTTCAACAGATACGGCGTTTCCAACGAGAAAGTGGAAGTCAAGTAAGTCGGCTAAATGTGTTCACTTTCCCACACAATTATAGTCTGGTTGACACCAGACCCTTCTCAGTTGTAACTGAGAGTGGGTCTGGGAAAGGTTCATTCACAGCCCATTTCCAAAGGGGCGTCGCCAACGGACGCCGCTCAAATGCCTCTGGGCGCAATTGAATAATCCTTCAACCAATCAGACCAACGATCCGGGTGATGTAGCAGCGACAGCGGCATCAACGGGGTTGCTGCGCTTCGGTGGCCGTCATGTTGAATGTAAACAAAAAGCTGCTCGCCGTCGCTGTGCTATCGTCATTGTGTAAAGCCCGCTTCAACGGTTGTGATTGGTGCCTCGATTTGGAAAAATTGGAAATGGGCTTGAATGGGCTCTTGGCCAGACCGACTTGCAGAGCAAATCTCAAATTTGCCGGAAGTTCGTCAGGGGTTTTGCCAGGCTAACGCAGTTACCTAATGGCAGATGGGTTTGTGTGTGCATAACCAAGACATGTTTTGTGTTTAGGATCGGTGTATCTGTCAAACAGCAGTTCACAGAAGAAGAAATCTACAAGGACAGAGACAGCCAGATTTCTGCTATTGAGAAAACCTTTGAGGATGCACAGAAATCGGTGAGTTGGTGAACTAGTTGTTTAACAGCCTTTTATATGTTATTATATTTCAAGCCACATAAACAGTAAAATGGACAGTACAGTTGTTATAGTAGTTCTGTTCAGCTATTGCTGTGTGCAGTAGAGACTGTTTCTAATGGGGAGTTGTCTTTGGGCTGTGGTTCGTAAACATGTTGTTTCTCTCCAGATTTCACAGCACTACAGTAAACCCAGAGTTACTCCTGTGGAGGTTCTACCCGTGTTCCCCGACTTCAAGGTGAGCTATAATTTCACTCAAGTTAATTGACTTTTAGAGGCTCTGTGTATTATTTCAAATGACATGCCACATGCACTGTAGTACAGTGTTGGGAAGGATACTTCCAAAACGTATTCCGTTACAGAATACAGAATACATGGCCAAAAATGTAATTTGTAACGTATTCCGTTACATTACTCAATCTGAGTAACGTATTCTGAATACTTGGATTACTCCCACATTGAATTGCATTTTATAAGTGAAGGATTGCAGCCATCAAATCCTGCTTACTAAACAGAACTATTCTGTTGTGTTCTTCTGTTCCAACTGGCTGAATGTGTACCTAAACAAGCAGATAGATTGTTGTATTTGTAGTCCCGAACTGCATACTACAAAAATCTAACCGCAGTCTAAACTACCACGAGCTAATTTTAGCTAACGTTAGCTAGCATGTCAAACGGGGCTAGTCAGTCTTTCAACGGCTCTGGGGCTAGTAAATCAAAAAAAAAAATGCTGAAAGGAGGTTGGTTGCACTGCACAGTTATATTTCGTTCTCCCTTCTCTTTCTTTAATGTGAAATGCTGTTTGAATTGCCAAGATAGAAATGCATTCCTACTCTGGCTCTGTTGTGCCGGTTCCGACTCCATTGTGACTGATCACGCAAATAGCTAATTTTTTTCATTTTCATATTGGGGCTTCTGGGAAATGCATGGAGTTGCCTTAATTTATTTAGAGAGTGAATAAACTCGTGAAACAGAAGTATCGTCATGTAATCCATTGATTTCAACAATGTAACTATTCTAAATACCAACTATTTAAATTGTAATTGTAACGGAATACAGTTACTCATAATTTGTATTCTGAATACGTAACGCCGGACACTTAACAATTAGTTTGTCAGTTTAAGATACTTTAACTGACAAACTGACACTTTACAGATTTATACAATGATATTTGGTATGTATGTTTTTCTCTTTTCTCCAGATGTGGATCAACCCATGTGCTCAGGTCATCTTTGACTCTGATCCTGCACCTAAAGACATATCGGGACCAGCGGGAGTGGAAATGATGTCTCAGGCCATGATCAGGTATCTCCAAAATATCGGTTGCGTTGATGAGTGTTTGAACGGTAAACATTTAGCATAAACGCTAATTCACATGTCATGTCTCGCCAATACAGAGGTATGATGGATGAGGAGGGAAATCAGTTTGTGGCCTACTTCCTGCCCCATGAAGAAACCATTCGCAAGCGCAAGAGAGACTGCGATGAGGGGATGGACTACATGCCTGAGGATCTGTATGTACAAAAATAATGACATTAAGAAAACCGCGCATTTAAAAATCACCTTGTTACTTTGCTTTGCTTGTATGCCAGGAAGTAGTAATGCATTTTCTTTTCTGCGTTTCAGGTATGATTACAAGATAGCCAGGGAGTACAACTGGAATGTCAAGAACAAAGCCAGCAAGGGCTATGAAGAGAACTACTTCTTCATCTTCAGAGATGGAGATGGTGTTTACTACAATGAGCTCGAGACAAGGTAACTCACTGATTAGAGAAGAGCCTTGTTTGTTGTTGCGCCTCAACATGAAGATAGATAGATGGATGGATGGATGGATGGATACTTTATTCATCCAGAGGGAAATGTTAGGCATCCAGTAGCTTAGACAAACATAACACAACAAACACACATATAGCTCAGATACATAAAAAATCACTCACAGAAATTTAAATGGTTAACAATTTGTGAAGTGATTTACAAAGGTCTGGTATGGACTGACCATGTGATAAAGGGAGATGTGCTTTTTAAAGGAATAATTGCAGCTGGTGTGCTTCTATCAAGCACAAGTGTAAATTGTTGTGCTGTAGAAAGTTTGATGTAAATTGGCGATGCACAAAAGCAAACCGCACCACCACCGTGATACATGGGGCTTTCATGGGAATCGGTTTGCCCTTGTCCTCTGACGGCCTTTCTTCCGTCCTGCAGGGTGCGTTTGAGCAAGAGGAGAGCCAAGGCTGGAGCACAGTCGACCACAAACGCTGTGCTGGTGTGTAAGCACAGAGACATGAACGAGAAGGAACTCGAAGCCCAGGTGAGTGTACATTTTACTTTCCTCTTTTTCTTGATGTTAGACTGAACACGTTTTTACTTTTTCTTGAAGGCATTTGTACCACTTATTGGCAGAGGTGTCAAGTAACAAAGTACAAATACTTCGTTAACTTACTTAAGTAGAAATTTTGGGTATCTATACTTTACTGGAGTAATTATTTTACAGCAGACTTTTTACTTCTACTCCTACTTACATTTTCACGCAATTATCTGTACCTTCTACTCCTTATATTTTAAAAATAGCCTCGTTACTCCTATTTCAGTTTGGCTTGTTTTCATTCCGGCTTGTCATCGTTAAAAAAAAAAAAACCTATCCAGATAAATCGTGCCATCCGGATAGAGTGAATTTGATTGTGGCTGGATGAGAAGTATAAACATATACCATTCCGACACCCTATTGGTTTGTACGTGATCCATCATGACACAAATCACGTCACACTCCAGCGAGGAAATAGCAGACGTATGTACTGTAGCCTATTACAAAGATGTCCGTGGCAGAGACTCAAGAGAACTTGAGCGAAACGTCCCAACCAAGCACCAGCTAGGAGGTTGGTAGCCAGGAAGACCAGCCAACCTTTATACATCCCCTCAATTTCTCGAAATGGTTGGATTTTTCAACATTAAATACAACATTACAGTCATTATGGCCCTCTAGTTTTGTGGATGTGGGGTAGTGCACGGCCTAAGATTTTTGTCCTTTTTTAATGGCATTTTCCCCCCCTTACATTACTACATTACTTTTATACTTCAAGTAGTTTTGAGACCAGTAGTTTTACTTGAGTAAAAAGCTTGAGTTGATACTTCAACTTCTACAGAAGTCTTTTTAAACCCTAGTATCTATACTTCTACCTGAGTAATGAATGTGAATACTTTTGACACCTCTGCTTATTGGACAGCACTTGTTTATTATTTTCTTATTTAACTAAAGTTAGTTTATTTCAACACCTCCATATGTATTTAAAAACCACAGACGTTTAGGAAATCATATTTATCATTGAATACAGATGTAATATTCATCAACTTTATTGCCAGATTCAAGGTCCATTCAGAAGACAGATAAACATATACAGAGAAATATTGATTACGTTCAGTTAGGAATTCAACATTATCTTAAAAGGCGTTGCAATTAGGGCAAATTACACACATTAATAATTAGATTACCTGCCATGTAGTTGGTGTTTGCCTGTGTTTTGTTTCCAACGTGACAGTAGTAGTGTACTGATGACTCATTTCCTTTTTTATTGTGATTCTCAGGAAGCTCGTAAAGCTCAGCTGGAGAACCATGAGCCAGAAGATGAAGAGGAAGACATGGATAAGGACTTGCAGGACTCAGGTCAGTTTTCTTTTATTTTCTACCGGTGCAATTCTCGTCACTCATCCTCGTCGTCGTTTTTTACTCATTTGGCTACCCGCTGCAACGGGGTAGTAGTGGTGCATGGATGACAGGTTTTTAATTCTTTTCTATTTGTGTGCGTGTGATATTTGAATTGTTTTCTCCAGGTGACGAGAAAGAGAAGGGCAGCGGCAGTGAGGCAGAGAACTCTGGTAGTGAATCAGAGAGGGAAGACGAAGAGCGGGAACCGAGGGGAGAGGAGGACGAAGAGGACGAGGACCGAGAGAAGCGGAGAAGGAAGGCGAGCGGCAGCGGAAGTGAGAGCGGCGAGGAGAGGACGAGAGAAATGCGAGACGAGGAGGAGATCTTCGGCAGCGACGACGACAGCGACGACAACGAGGAGAACGAGGAAAACGAGAACAACAAGAACTCAGCCAGGAGCAGCGGCGAGGAGGGCAGCGGAAGCGAGGACGACGGAGGGAACCGCGGAGGCAGCAGGAGTCGCAGCGCCTCTCCAGCACACAGCGACCGCAGCAGTGAGCACTCAGAGACCCAGGCGCACAGCGGGAGTGGAAGTGAGAGAGGCTCAGACTCCAGTGATGCCAGTGACAGTGAATAAGATCTGTGGTCCGGAAGACGGCAAGGTGATGGCCACCTTTTCTTACCTCTACGTTCAGCTCCAAACATGGAAGTGTTACCCTGTCACTGACCCTAATGTTAGCTCAGTTTGGGGATGTAGTTTCTTCTGATTATAAATAGGGTTGGGCATCGTTTTGGATTTTAACAATTCTGATTCCAATTCTTCCTTTTGATTCTGGTTGTTATTGATTCCGATTCTGATTTGAGGGGTGGAGTTGAAACGGGTCACATGCCTATTTTCACAAATAAGAGGAAAGTTTTATTTTGATTCAATGGTGGGTTGCAGTTTTACAGGATTTTTCAATGTAAAATAAAGCCACACTGGAGCGCTAGCGCTTAACTGTGCTCCAAGGCTGCAATACAACAAGCGCCTGGCTTCTACGGAAACCATAACTTGCGCATATTAAATTGGGAAGCGATGATCGGATTTTGAAACCAAATCCTCCCCGAACGATTCCAATAAAGAAACGATTCTACTGGAATCGTAATTTTTGAAACGATTCCAAGTAGGAATCGGTTCTCGATGCCCAATCCTAATTACAAAAGGAGATGCTCGTTGGTTTTGGACCGGGGACATCTCTCTTCAATCCAGTTTTTAATTGTATATTTGTCAAGCATTCTGTTTTTGTCTGTCAGATATTCCGTACAGGATCATGTAAAAATGTCTTTCTTCTCTCGGCTTTTGATTTGACGTTGTGTTAAGGCTTTGAAACTGATAATAAAATGCAGGTGACATTTTGTAAGAAACGGTCGTGGTTTTTCCGTCATTAATGGATTTCGGGAACCTCTAAGTCAGGGGTGTCAACAGTTTTACTAAGGGCCACACTGGAAAAATAACATCAAGGGCCAGACATGTAACGTTTGTTGACATGCTTTTATTTAGTTGAAAAAAGTAAAATATTTTGATTATTTGATTATATTCATATAGAGCTCAACAGTCCCGCCCCTCCTCCGAGAGACCTTGGGTTCCGGAAGTAAATTTCCCATTCATTTCTCCCATTGACGTCTGGAAAAATCTGTATATAAAGAGTTTTAGACCAAGCTTTAGGCTAACCTAAAGTTAGCCGGCCTTGAGTTTGACACCTGTGCTCTTAAGTAATCCTGTAAATGTAACCACTTATTACTGTCTGTGCTCCATTTTAAAAATGTGAAATAATGGATTTGTTTAGTTAATGCTCAGTACATATATTGTTGGACAAAATAGAGGATTGTTCATGTCTAAAATGATTGATTTAATGCAAAACTAACAAATCAAAACTTCCTTTCAAACAGTACACCGTTTAATAGCAATAACATGGACAACAATTGGAAAATTCAAATCCACGGTCATGTTTCACAAAGAGAAAAGTCAGATAGTATTGAAGATGCATATTTAACGGAAAAACGCCAGCTGGTTCTTCAGCCATTCTTCTGTCAAGTCATCAGCATTCCTTGTTTCAAAGACCTCAAAGTAAAGCACAAAGTGTCACAATCCAAATGTCAATAAATATAACATAAAAATGTGAAGACATCTGAGATATTAACTCATCAATACTTAACCCTTGTATGGTGTTTGGGTCTGTGGGACCCGTTTTCAATGTTTGCTAAAAGAAAAATTATGCTATTTATTTTTTCTTCTAACTCAAACTCATTGGCCTTGGCTCATTTTCTGTGAATAACATAAAAAATAACTTATTTTCAATGACTGCACACGGTACACCCTCTTCCCCCTACACATAACTATTACATATGAGGTGTTCGGTTCTACTAACTGGACCCGAGTGTATTTAATTGTAGGTGCTATGAAACTATGTTGTATTTCTGCACCTACTATTCCCACAATAAGTTACAAAATTATTACATTTCAAGCACTTTCACCTTTTCTGATTAAGTTCTAAGAAATGAGCGCCAATAACGATCAAAAGTCTTGTTACAATTTCCTTGTTTTTTCACAAAAAAACAAAAATGATCATAAATGTGATCTCACAGGGGTAAATGGCAAATATGAACCATAAATTATGTATATATCATTGGTAAGTGAGCTAAAGTAAACATCTGTTAAGTATTTTTACATAAATTTGTATAGCTGTATTGATTTAAAAGCCTAATAATGTGGTGGGTCCACCAGACCCGGTAACATTGGCTGTGTAACAAAAATATGAACACCACACAAGGGTTAAGCTAGCTGCTAATTAATGGGGTAGAAGAATCAAAACAAACAAATGGCACATCTAAAAGTATGAATAACCTGCTGAATACGTTGCCAACCAACTTACAGATAATTAGGCTTTGGTCTACTTTTAATAAGTGTCCCATCTTGATATGGTGATCAAAATACCACTGTGGTTGTGATAAACTACAGGTCATAATTTTGAGATAATTACCTTTGTGAGCTCTGCAGCTTGGACCAGTTGGTTCTTGCTGCCTGCGTACATCATCTGTTGCTCTGGCTTACATCCTGTTCAAATGAAATTTGACATTTTTTTCCCCCAGGGATTCTGTAGTTTGAGCAGTCAAACATTCCTCAGAAAATCCATTTAATCTTCATCCCCCTTCATCGCTACAATACATTTTAATAAAGTGGATTTCAGACAAGAGGAGACATCTGTTCATTTGGCAGTTACGTTATTCTATTAAGCAGAACGAGAAAGATGACTTTTGATTTAAGATGCTGTAACGACTTACCCATTGGACTGGAGAATATGAAACACAGAGGGTAAGACACCCTTCCATCAGCATGGACATATTTGTAGCTGTAGACAATGAATGTGCACTACCGTCAAGGAATTTAAAAACTTTCAGAATAAAAACAATAATTTCTGTGTGAATTTAAGGATTTTGCTACATCCATAAGACAGGATAAGAAGGATATCTGGGTTGCCGCTCTGGAAGTTCATTTCTCAAGTCATCCAGTGAGATGTCCTAAAAGACAAAAATGATACTAAGTGACTTTAAACACAGGCTGAACCAACCGCCCCCCCCAAAAAAAAAAAAAAAAAAAAAACAATTACAAAATTTGACTTGCCTCATATTCCTCTTCAAGGATAACAAGCTGTTTCACCATGTCTATTTTCACTAAAAAATAAAAAAACATTATTTAGGCTTTTGGTTCTCTTTTATGTCGATGCACTGATATTTGTATAGGATATGAATTTGTGCTGATCAACTTACAAATGGAGATATGAAAGGAACAATAACATTCATCGTTGGTTTTTGATACTTACTTAGTATGGCAGCATTGTTGGTCTCTTTTCGAAATCTAAACTTACTCAGTTTAGCTTTCAGACTTTCATCCACTTCACACACAACCAGAGAGCTTGACTGCAAAATGGGGCAAAAAAATATATCACTGGAAATGCTAAGAAATGTTAAAATATCTCCTGATGCTGCTTTGCTTGCTTTCTGAAAAAAAAGGTATGTGGATTGGTCTACAGGCCAGACATAGAAACAAAGAAAAAGGGGTAAGAGACATCTGCTCAGTCTGTTCAGATGTTAAGGTCTCTATCCATCTTGCATGGAGGCATTAAACATTCATAACACTATTCTGACATATCGAGGGCAGGAAATGTTTTTTGATGCAACATGCCAGAATGTAGTTTCCTGTGTAAAAGAGAGCGGGGGGGGGGGATGGTCGACTTGTGTTGCAA
This sequence comes from Sander lucioperca, assembly GCF_008315115.2. Lineage (NCBI taxonomy): Eukaryota > Metazoa > Chordata > Actinopteri > Perciformes > Percidae > Sander > Sander lucioperca. The sequence continues at coordinate 13,601,665 of NC_050177.1, forward strand.
TGTTAAAGTCAAAAATATATATACACAAATACTTATGAATGACAGTTCATTACATCCAGTAAATGTCAACAGAGAAGCAAAATCTTTCAAGCAATTGCATCAGTTTCACCTACCATTATCAAGGGATCCTTTTCTGCCTCCTTGTCTTGAGGGTGACACCGCCTTGTTGAAACAGACAAACTGAAAGCGACTCTCAAACTGTCAAGATCCCTGTTTAAGAAGGTGAGGGGAGGGCAGACACTCAGCTAGAGGATGCAGTAGTGCTGCTTCCTCTTTTTAATATCACAAGATGACACCAGTGTGTGTAAGCTCAGCTGCGTGTTGTATAAAACTGTCTGACCGTCTTTTAATGCCTATGTAATGCATTAAGGAAAGATATCCTATCCTGTGATAGAAATCTTAGTGTGACGAGATACTGTTCAATATATCCATACATTTTTGAAATTGAAGAAGCTCAATTTTACCATATGTTGTCAACATTTGTTGCTATGTGTGATTGAGTTCCTTTCACTTCCCATTACCATACAGGGATGGACACAGAAACTTGCCGAACTCGAAAGTTTCCTCAGATGCTTTTAACTAACAATACCACAATAGAATAAATTTACAATTTTAATGTGTGTTAAAGTATAGGAATGTATGCAGTAAAATGTAATCTACTTAAACATCAAATGGACATAGAAACTCGCAGAGCTCGGAAGTTTCCTCAGATCCTTTGAACTAGTAAGTAAGTAAAATGTCTCCATTACAAAACAGATTACGTCACAGTATTACATTACTATTATTGCTCTCTACTGGTGGAACTTCAGGCATGTTGCAGCCCATAGATATAGAACAAAAGTTCTATATCTATGTTGCAGCCCCACCCCAATCAGTGATGTCACAGCAGGTCTTTTGCCATTTACCTGTGTGTGTGTGTGTGTGTGTGTGTGTGTGTGTGTGTGTGTGTGTGTGTGTGTGTGTGTGTGTGTGTGTGTGTGTGTGTGTGTGTGTGTTGTGTTCTGCCACTGACAGATGATTGTGACTCAAAGACACAGCTTATGCTTTCAACCCATTCAGACTAATGCAACAGCAGTTTTCTATTCTATGTTATTTGGTGTTGAATAACCATCATCCACGTTATGGAGATATTTATCTTAATCCTAAATCCTTTTATGGTCTTTTCCATTTATAATTTGAAACTATGGTTATGTCTGAAATTACTCTCTCGTACATATTTACTTTCCCCCTACATAATAAGCGCTCAATTGTTTACTATGGTGCTGAAACAGACAATTCCAAAAAAAGACTAGATCAGCAGAAAATGAGCTGGCACATATGTTAATCCATTAAGCATTTATCAAGAGGTGTGGCTGTTAGTAGCTCAAGTGCTTCGCCATTAACTGAAGAGTTGGTGATTGAGGATTTGCTGTTTTATATTGTTAATTAAATCTATTTAGGTGTATGTGAGTCAGACAAAACAGGGAATTCGAGCACATATATCTATATATCTATAAATATACACTATACATATAAATAAGACGAAGGTTATGGTTATCATGGTTTTTATTTTTCCCATATGACCATGCCCATAGTGCCTACTTTTACTACAAGAAAGCATTCCTCTGTTCAGTTAGTTTATGAACATAGAATATACACTCACCTTAAGGATTATTAAGGTTACATTTCTCGTTAATGCAATTATCTAATCAACCAATCATATGGCAGCTGCTTCAATGCATTTAGGGGTGTGGTCCTGGTCAACACAATCTCCTGAACTCCAAACTGAATGTCAGAATGGGAAAGAAAGGTGATCTAAGCAACTTTGAGCCAGACGGGCTGGTCTGAGTATTTCACAATCTGCTCAGTTACTGGGATTTTCACGCACAACCATTTCTAGGGTTTACAAAGAATGGTCTGAAAAAGGAAAAACATCCATATTGTGGCAGTCCTGTGGGCGAAAATGCCTTGTTGATGCTAGAGGTCAGAGAAGAATGGGCAGAGTGATTCAAGCTGATAGAAGATCAACTTTGACTCAAATAACCACTCGTTACAACCGAGGTATGCAGCCAAGCATTTGTGAAGCCACAACATGCACAACCTTGAGGTGGATGGGCTACACCAGCAGAAGACCCCACCGGGTACCACTCATCTCCACTAAAAATAGGAAAATGAGGCTACAATTTGCACGAGCCCACCAAAATTGGACAGTTGAAGACTGGAAAAATGTTGCCTGGTCTGATGAGTCTCAATTTCTGTTGAGACATTCAGATGGTAGAGTCAGGATTTGGCGTAAACAGAATGAGAACATGGATCCATCATGCCTTGTTACCACTGTGCAGGCTGGTGGTGGTGGTGGTGTAATGGTGTGGGGGATGCTATCCTATCAATATGGGCCAACATTTCTAAAGAATGCTTCCAGCACCTTGTTGAATCACTGTCACAAAGAATTAAGGCAGTTCTGAAGGCGAAAGGGGGTCAAACACAGTATTAGTATGGTGTTCCTAATAATCCTTTAGGTGAGTGTAGCTCCGGGATTATGCCTAATGGTGTTTACATGTCAGGGTGGGAGCCCTTTTTATTTACCAGACAGTGGGCGGAACAAACCATTACGTACCGTCCAGACGTATGACGTTGTACTCACGTCTTGCGTCAACTCAAAAATCGAAGTAGATTTCTCCAGGCGTACACTCTTTATTTTCTGCATTGCAATAAACATTTTGTACATAAATTCTTTAACATGGCCTGTTTAAAACCATGGGAGCTTACAGCTGTAAAGGAATATCCTTAAGGAATACCTCGTATGGGATCGAAATCTACGCCTCTTTCAGCTAAGATAACGTTATTGCATCTATTAGCAAAACTTGCTAGCTAAGAAGCTAGCGTTAGCACTTAGCTAGCTCTACCCTACCGTCGAGCTAGCTATGCATTAGCACTTTAGCCTAGCTCGCTAACCAGTGACAACTGACAAAGGTAAACAACAAACCTTTTGAGTATGTTTATTCTTAAATCACATCTCGGTAACCTCTACCTAACGTTAGTTAACTGGCTACAGCCTGCTGTCTATTAAAACTGCGTTTTAACGTCCCTGTTTGCACCGCTAAGATTGAAGTACGAAACGGAGAAAAGGGGCAACAACAGCGTTAACGAAAAACCAATACACATTTTGAATCCCTCATCACTGACTAGGCCTTCCAAGCTAGTGATGGGGGAAACGAAGCTTTCTGAAGTACTGAATCAATATGAAGCAATTGTGTGTTGAAAATGGTTCAATGTTTCGAAGCATTTGATAGTCAAAAAATGGCGACACCTGCTGGTCAAGCCCTTTGTATTGGTATTTGTATGGATGGATTAAATCTGAGACGGTGGTGAAACAGTTAACGTTAGTTAGTTAGTGTTTTACTCCTTTCGTCGTTGTAATTTGGTTCAATAAAGCTTGTTTTTTTTTTAAAAAAAACGATCACTAGCTAAATAGTGAGCCAGATTGACAGGAACACCCCGTATCTCTGATATGAGTGGGGGACTTTACGAGGCCTCGTTTGGGGTGGTCACTTGATTTTTGGCGTAGTGAAGCGAAGCATCGAACCATCTTTCTGTGCTACTTAATGCTATGAAAGGTCTAGCTAGCTATACTGTGTTGAGCAGTCTGCTTCGAGTGTTGGCTACATCACTGGACCAAGCTAACTCTGGCTAACCGCTATCTAATGCTAGGCTGCTTGGCGTAATGTTAGCCTGGTTCAACTTAATAAACCTCGCAGGGATACTTATAACAACAGTCTGTGGACCAGGGCTTATAGTCAGACACTCAGGTTTGTTGTTTAATCAAAATTATAACTAGCTAATGTTACAGGTGTTGCCGTTAGCAGGGTTGGCAGTTTAACGTTAGCATGCCGGTTAGTGAGTTTGTGTTATACTTTTCTTTAGTAGCGGATAACCAGTGATTTGTAATTAGCTATTGTTAATACAGGGCACTGACGACAGCCCTTAGAGCAGCCCATTTCAGTGTTTTGCGTTAAGCATTACAATTAAGTGTTAATGACCGGGACTCTTATCTTTTGGATAGAGTGTTTGGCACACCCTTTGTGGTTAACTTGCGCCTTTTATCATTATGATATTGACTAACTCAATTAGTAAAAGCTTACCTAAAATAACACCCTTACAGTCGTAGTTATACGTGAGATTTGTTTTGGATATTTATCATATCTCATGTTGTTTCGAATTATACATATAGGGGACATTTTGTATAGAAAAGTTATTACAAAAAACCCCAATTTAATATTCCCTATCACTGCCTTTCTTTGCATATCATAAAAGGTTGAAGCTGTGTGCCTGTCCTATATTGGCTGTGTGTGCCATAATCTCTTATTTATATATTATCCTACGTACCTTGACTGTAAATTCCGTTTGTCACTTACTGAAGCTGATGATCCATCTGAGTGTGCGGTAGTTTGGGGCAGAAAAACTGTTTGTGCCCAAACAAGACTTTCCAAGATCACAGGGATCGTATTCCAGTACTAAATATGTGGGCTGAATAGATGGACTTAATCTGTCAAAGCACTCACAGATGTTCGCCTGTTTATATATGGGGATATAATGTTTCAAAATTAAAGTAGACATTGGGGTAATTATCATCTAAGATTTTTCTCTTTGTCTTTTTGTTGATTTTATTTTTTTTTAGGGCACGGATGATGTGATCCTGAGTGAAAAACAAAGCTTTTCCTGTTTGTGTCATTACCAACTACGATTGACACACACTTTAAGTCTCACTTCATAAGAATAATCCGTACAGCATCCCTGTCTGCAGTTCCTTCCGCACCTGAACCATGTGAGGGCCCCTCGGTCCAGTCTGAGGGGATCCCAGGACTGTGGTTGCAAATACGACCCCGCTGTGCGGGGTGGGACTGATCCTGTCTGTGTCTGAGAGAGCAGTCTTTCCAGTGCCCCCCTCCCCATCCACATATTCCTGTTCTCCTTACCGAGGAGACACGCCATGATGTTCCGGGACCAGGTAGGTATCCTCACAGATTGGTTCAAGGGCTGGAATGAGTGTGAACAGACGGTGGCACTGTTGTCCCTCCTGAAGAGGGTGTCCCGCACCCAGGCTCGCTTCTTACACATCTGCCTTGAACACTGGCTGGCAGACTGCACAGAGATCCACATCCTAGAAGCTGAGGCCAACAATGCAGGTAGCTGAGAGTTCTTTTGTCTGTTTTGTGTTTATGTGAGTTTTTTGTTTTTTCTCTCTCCGTATATTATCGATCATCTCTGATTACGAAGCACTATTAGTTCTATTAGTTTCTCCTTAAATTGAAGAAGGCCTATATTAAACCAGTATTAAAAGATTGATTGCCCTTGAATCTCTTGTTTGCCCTTTTGTCATCAGCAATTGTCAGCCAGTGGCATCAGGAGCCAAAGGAGAAGGTTGTGTCCTTGCTGCTGTCCCATCTGCCTCTGCTGCAGCCACGCAACAGCGAGGCCAAATGTGAGTACATGAAGCTGCTGCAGAAGGTCTTGAGTCACACTATTGAGAGTAGCCTGTTTGTTGAAGAAAGCAGGCAGCTGCTGTCCTACGCGCTCATCCACCCTGCCACCACACTGGATGACCGCACCTCCCTGGCCATGTGGCTAAACCACCTGGAGGAGCACCTATCCAGTGGCTACACGCCCCGGGCCCCATCTAGCCCCTACCACCCGCGCCAGGGCTCAGATGAATGGCCCAGCTCTGCTGAAGCTCTGGACCCCGGCCACGCCTGGCACGACCAGTCCCCCTCATCCAGTACGTCTCCTGCAGGCCAGAACGGACACATGTCTTTCCCAGGCGGGATGTCCTCTCCCATCAACAGCAATAACACAGGTAATGTTTGTCATTCTCCTTATTTTTCAAACTGGGTGAAAACATAAATAAATTGTTTAGTAGGGGCATATGAGACCATTGTAGACCTCTCATATATTGTGCAAACAGTGTGCTTTTTGTTAACGGTCTTAGCGTGTTAACATTTCTTTCATTTCTTTTAAAGGGATTCTTAAGAATTGCTGCTGTTTCTCATATATTAATTGTTTCCCATGCCAGGTCTGTGTGGGCAGATGCAGCCCAGCCCTCTGAAGAAGTCCATGTCCGTTATTCCTTCCTGTCCCCAGGCTTGTGGCTCTGAATGGGTTTGCCAGGATGACATAGGGGGCCGGCAGAACTTCATTCTAACAGACCACGCGCCCCTTTCCCCCCAGAGCAGCGTCGCCTCCTCAGGCAGTGAGCAGACGGAAGAACAGGGCTCTGCTCGCAACACCTTCCAGGAGGACGGCAGTGGCATGAAAGGTCAGGAGTTCATTACCTAAGTGAGCCAAGGGCGCTCACGGTATGTTGCTCTGGTAAAAGCCACGCACAGCCAACAGCTAAGGTGACATAAGCTAAAATGTAACATTACTTTTTTTGTCCCTTGGTGTATTTGTTCTAGATGTTCCCGCATGGTTGAAGAGTCTCCGCCTTCATAAATATGCATCACTTTTCTCCCAGATGACCTATGAGGAGATGATGATTCTCACAGAGCAACACCTAGAGTCACAGGTTTTTAAGCCTCCCTTTTACATACACTGGGGCTGGGCTTTGACAACTCCACCCTGCTTATCAATTGTGAACGTTACTGTCCTCAAACCTGATGATACATCAAATATCAATGAGGCATGAAATTAAGCGACGCACCCTACAGTTCTATTGAGCCAGTCACACATACAAATGGTGCGATTTTGCCTCTGCCCCTTGGCTTTAATGAAACAAATGGTGATTAGGTTTGTTATTTAGTAACTGCATGAATTGTGTTCCCACAAGAAATGACTTGCCTGCTTCTCACGGCATCTTGTTACTTTCTCCCTCTCTCTCTCTCTCTCTCTCTCCTTTTTTAGAACGTCACTAAAGGAGCACGGCATAAGATCGCCTTGAGTATCCAGAAACTGCGAGAGAGGCAGAGTGTGCTCAAGTCTTTAGAGAAGGTAATTCAAATGGGATGATGTTATTCTTCTCATGCTAAGAAAAAAAGGACCAAGGGTTTTGTCTTGATTCATTTCCACTTGTACTGATCAAAAATGCACTTGAGTATGTACTTCATCGAGAAATTCCCATTATGCACAGACACAGAGCAGGACTGGTTGGAATCCGTACAAAGCGTACCTCTGAATAGCTTATTCAGCATGTTCGATGATGTTGTCATCTCATGGCAGGATATTTTGGAAGGGGGAAACCTGCGTAACGCGCTCCAAGAATTGCAGCAGATCATCATCACCCCCATCAAGGCCTACAGCCCACCCAGTGCAGCGCAGACTGCCCTTGACACGGCCGCCGCCTCGGACACAGCCACCTCCCCTTCAGAAGCTACAAAAACAGGCGCAGACAAAGACCCCGCGTCAGAGGGCTTCCAGTCCCACAACCCACCTCCCTGTGATGGAGACTCCTCAGCCACACCCATCTCAGACGGCGACATTGCTGGACAGTTCACCCGTGTCATGGGTAAAGGTAAGAGTACGATGTTTTCCCACAGGTTTAAAATTGATTACACGTAGATCCTAGACTACAGAGGTAGTTATGATATTTGTCCTTAAAGGAACTGCTCTTAAAATGTTGTCAACACACACATCAAACACACTCAACAGCTTAAAGTGCTCATATTATGCTTTTTGGCTTTTTCCCCTTTCCTTTATTGTGTTATATATCTTTTTTTGTGCATGTTATAGGTTTACAAAGTGAAAAAGCCCAAAGTCCACCCCAAAGGGACTTACCATCTCCAACAGAAAACACTGTTCACAAACTGCTCCAAACAGCTCTATTGTAGTCCAGCCTTTACTTCCGTGACCAACGTGCGTCACTTTGTAACACACGTTATAATGCTCGCCTAGCTGCTAGCCTGGCACTCCCTCATACTCTGCTTCTGACTGGCTAGTAGTCCTTACCTAGCTACTGCGCATGTGCAAATGCCAACAAAGATGGAACAGAAGTGAAATGCCTCACTCTGTAGCTAAAACAGAGAGCTCAACACACAGGGTGAAAAGAGGAGCTGCAGCAGTGTGCAGTACAACAAAAATATGGTGTTTTTTTTTTTTTTAAATTAAACCACGTTAACCTATTCTGATATAACACTTTAACAATATACTGTAACGAAGCTATAACGGCATGTTATGTCCATGCCAGCATTCAACATAAAACACATAGATACTTCATCTATTATCCCTATCCACCTACCATCATATTTACAGATATC
>NC_050177.1:13614889-13619889 GCF_008315115.2 Sander lucioperca
ATGGACTGCATTGTAAATCTGTGTGTGCTCACACAACTATTGTCACTTTAATAGGTCAAAGTTGAATCAGTAAGTTACTGAGAACTAACAGACATTGACAACAGATATTTGGGGTAATAAAGTAAAATTCACCAATGTTTTCACTCCCAGTTAATTGGTTGAAATAACTTGGTTATACTGGTAACTAACTGTACAAGCTATGTATAACCGTTGCCTGTAGTTTTTACAGTGTGTCAGCACTGTTGGCCTCAGTTGGTCCTTTATTTATTTATTTATTTATTTATTTATTTATATATACTATTATTAACATAACAGTTATTCTTCAGCTCACAAAAACTGGGTATTTTCCCCTTAAACCTGATAAAGCATAGTTGTGTCCTGATAATGGAAACTGTTCTTTTCCAAGTAAAATAAGCAAATTAATCCTCTTTGGATATCCTCTATTTAGAGAAAATACACACCTGCTTTTGAAAATGTATACTTTTATAATTGACTTTATGGCAAACTTGACAGTCGTATAAATCCTCAACCTCCTTATGGACTGAGACTGTTTTTACTCATTTTTCTCAGAATGCCAAGTTCCAGGCGCTGACCTGGAGATCAACCCCACGCTGGAGTCACTGTGCCTCAGTATGACAGAGCATGCCTTAGGGGGTAAGTGTCCTTAGCAGCCCAGTACTAAATAGGCCACTGGCTGGCAAACCTCGCACTAAACTACTAACTAGGCAACAACACCTTATTATGTGTTAAAACTAGGCCATGTGAGAAAGGATTTAATGTGTCCATTAAGGCAATACATAGCAAGCAATGCATATCATTTCTTCACACACAACTTCTCCTATGCAAACAGAGATGAAAAAGTCTTTTGACTTTTAGAATTCATATTTAATTAGTTATATTTGTGTATTCATTTTTAATAACTATATATATAAATATTTAAATTATACAATATCATTAGTCAAGTCACAGTCGGGGGTCCTCTTGCGGAAAGGGAGGAAGACACAGACTTACCTCTTTGCATCATATGGTGTACTTGAATGACAAAATTTGCATCGTGTCAAACAAGTTTAAAGGACAGCAGCTCTGTATTATTTTCCTGTGTCCCAACTCCCGAGTATTCTGGGCCTGACGTAAAAAAAAGGTATCCTCGTTGCGTGACATTTTTTGAGTTGGATGGAATTCAGTAGCCTGGTCCTACCAGACTCTGGTACATTTCATTTGTACAGAGAGTCTGGCCTCTCTCCATTGACAAGTGTTAACTTCCTTGAAGGCAGGTACTTTGTTGAAGTTTAAAATGATTGGATCTGCCCAGAGCCACTCTGGATCTGCCATAACCAATCGCTAACGTTTGGTCGTGACGTATGTCAACAAGAAGGGAGACCGATAACAACTTTCAGCTTATATTTAGCATTAGCATCGCTAGCGTTAGCCTTAGCCAACTCCTTCACCACTAACGGAGCGAGCTGGAAAATCAAACTTTTCCCGAACCCTGTGGAGAGGATGGCCACAACATCATGGCCACCAACACAACTCAGCAAAGATTGTTCTTGCTCGGGCTTTAACTTCTGGATATTCGGCAGCGTTGCCACAACGGACCGAATGGCTTCGCTCGCTTCTTTCTACTAGCGCACGGCCTCAACGTCATCGTTCTCAGCCACTCCCTCCGTTCGCTGGAAGTACGTAGGAGGGCGGAGCCAGGCTAGGAATTCAGGGCATTTCAAATTATTCTCCTTCCTTTCTCAGATACAGATAAGGTTACTGATATATATTTATGTGTTTACAGTCTGAAAGTATGTTTAACACTGTGTTTAGCCTAGTTTGGCTTACTTTCTTGATGTCTAAGATCAAATAGTAGGGACATACACACTGGAATCTATCCACAGATTGCTGTTGGAATTAAATGAGATGTTATAATTTCAATGTTTCACTATTTACACCATTCACTATTTCCTTATTACCAAAGAAATGACATCAAACACCCTTTTGTTTACATAAACAGCCATGGCGAAATGCATATTTTGGAGACAATATCTCCAAGTAACTGTTAGGTTATTGTATGTACTTTCATTTAGCAGTGAAGTGTATTTTCCCAACGTGGGAAGGAGCTCCTATTTATGCAGAAACATATCTAATAAAGATAGATATGCTAAGTTAAATGGCTGACACACCATACAAATGCATGAAATGATTGCAACAAATTCATGGACACAAAAGGCATCAATAACTTGTTCTGCCCCTTGGAGAAAAGGGAGTAGAATTGTTGAACAGTGAACCCTTTAAGGATGAAACATAAATGGTGCAGTATATTTTATGATTGTAAATGTCTTGAAACATTTTTTTTTTTTTCCAATCTCCTCCTCAGATGGAACAGACCGGACGTCAACAATATGAAAAGAACAAAGGAAAAATACACTTCAGTTGAGGCCTGTTCAACTCCTCTTCACCCAGCACAAAGATATACGTATGCTTAAGAAAACCAGGCAAAGCAGTCACTACAAAATGACAAAAAAACTGTGTATATGTTCTCTAATATTTTTGTACTTTATTATATACAACTAAGTTTATTAAAAATGGAATACAGATGATTATTATATTGCAGGACAGAGAAAAAGAAAAGGCAAACTGCTCCATGTCACCTGCGGGACTGTGACATGAGGCATGTGCAGAGGCTCAGTTTGCCGTGGTCTGAGAGAAAAACGGTGGATTGGTGCTGTCTTAAAGGGGTTCTGCCCTACAAGTTACTCTTCTTTTCCTCCTGCCTTTGGAGCAAGGCTTCTTTCCAGAACACACTAACAGCCGCAGCCCCTGCAACACATAATGTGTAGATTCAGAAAATGTCCACCCAAAAGTGAGGCACTTTTATTAAATGATCTCTGATATTAGCCACTAAACTGTAATTGGCCCTAGGATGCACTCGCTGAGGTTCCACTTGTAGACAGGTATTGGTAAACTGACACCAATACACTTCCTAGCCAACCTAATTGTTCTATAACCAGTGCTAGTGAGGGCTTGTGTTGGTTGAAAGTTTGAAAGCTTTCCTTGGTTCTTTTTATCCACAGTAGAGGACATGTTTTTGTGGCAAAGGGTAGGACCAAAAGGATTGAGGAAAAGCTTGTAACAAACCACAGCCATTCCCTTTTGTCTTGGTTGCTGTCCCTGAACACATCAACGCAGAAGTGACTGTCCTCTAAACGTCTACAAAGCCAAAGAGAAGGGTTGTGCGATTTGAGATGGATGTTTGTAGTGAAATGCAGCAGAATGGTATAGTCTTTTTTTTTTTTTTTTTTTTTTTTTATATATATATATATATAAAAGAACAGCAGACCGAATAATTTATGCCAGCTACAATTTGTCCCTGTTATTTTATGTCCTACTACATAAATGATGATGAATCTCATTTTGTGCCAAGGAATCCCCAGAGGGGTGAATAAGGGCTGGTGAGGTTTTTACTGTGCTAGAGCTGATTTGATATTGAATTGATAAAAGCGAGGAGGGTAGAGTGTTTTCAATTTACACTTTAATGCCGGGTGAGAAAGCTAAATGAAAGCCATCTCAACCCTCTGGCCTCCTTATGATTGGCTCTGGAAAATGAAGCTTGATCTTGTAATAAATGCTCGGGGAGCGCAGCGCCTCACCCTCGCGGTGCCCTCATCCTCAAACGGCCAACGTGATGATTTGATGAATCATACTTTTCAAGGTGCTTGACGATGTCCATATTTTCTGTTTGTGTCTCAGTGTGTTTCAGTCTCAGAACCCTAACATTATCATGTGGTATCAGTGTTGAATCAAAAAAAAAAAAAACCTGTCTTATACAGCCTCTGTCTTTGAATGTGGCAGAGCGGAGGTGCATGTATGTGTAATATGGTCTTAACCTTTGGATCACTTTTGGTTGCATCATAAGGCAGGGATAACCATTCACGTTTTATTTCAGCAGAGCCATAGGAGGTCTGTCTAGTAAAGATGGTTATTTACAGATATCTTTTCCAATTGTATTTTTTACTCTCCCTTGATATTGATAACTTATGCTTATTTTCTATAATCGCATGTTTTGCCACACTAATACAGCACTGTTGTAGATAGAGGACATGGTGGTTGATGGTGTCCAGAGTCACCAACAGCTAGAGAGCAGAAATCGTGCAACTCATGTATGTTTATACCACCTAAATGTCACTGTTTACATCTCTCTTGAATAATGCCCAATTCATCGTACGTGATGTCATGAATACTCCATTGTCTCACTATGTAACGCATTAAAGAACTGAAGCCTTCTCGCACATGAGCTGGCTGGGTAGAGCCTGAAAACAAAAGCCGTCTACCCCCGAAACCATGGACTCCGTGTGAGTCTCGGTAGGCTTTTTCAAGTGATAACTGTATGAGACATGTAATGCCTGTTTTTCTAGTTATGCGGTGATGAGAGTATAGCTTTCCTGGCTTTGTGTTTGAACCGTTAGCTGTCATGTCCTGATAAACTGTTCATGTGGTGCCTGAAATGCACAGCTCCAGCATCTTCAATATGTTGATTTAATGGTCTTCAGTAGTATTCTAGTCATGGATTTCTTCAGAGCAGGCTCTTGGATAGATCTGACTTACTAAAAGCATCACACTCATGCCCACAAAGGACTTCTGTGAGTTAACAATGCTGACAACTTTAAGACTCGGCTATCTTTTTTTTTTAAACTATTCACTATACTGTATATCAATGTGTTATGTTACAAATGGCTCAGATTATCCTTTTCATAGCCTCTGTAGCTTTGGACAGACTACATATTAATGCGAATGGACATAGAGGTACAGTGCATCAGATTTCTACAAGTGTCTGTGCATAATGAAGATGCAGCAGGGGATGACAATGCTTATCTGAGCCACAAATGATGTGATTATGAGTAAACAGAACACTAATAACAGGCCAAGGAATATGTTTACTCCATGTTTACATTCCAGTGATGCATGAAATGAGTTGGGAAATGCACTTCACATGTTAAGCCTGGTGTATTTTCACC
>NC_050177.1:13634889-13639889 GCF_008315115.2 Sander lucioperca
TAAATTGTATTTATGGCAACTATATCCAGCTTTCTCAACCATACACAAAATGTGACATACCCAAGCATTGTTATGCAGTTCCTCGACGAATAGCTCCCGTTTCTCTTAGATAAACTAGCTAATGGCGTTAACAAAAAGGCGGCTAGCTCATATTAGCTTGATAAATGACTGCCAAACCTAAACCCAGTGCAACCCGGAAGTCAAAAGTACTTGAATAGTAACGTCGGAATGAGACATGAAAGCATCTCGGACTTTTTTTCAGCTGCTACAGGCGTGTCCAATACTGTACACAGTGATCTAGCCCAACACACACCACGCACAGTGTAGTTGCAAAAGAACTGAACCTCTTTATTTGGACGGTCCATGAGCCGACGAATGCTGCACTCAGACCATTCACCCATTAGGATGACAGTAAAAAGTAGAGTAAGCGTGGGATGCAAAGGTTGCGTAAACTATTAGAATGTCTGAGTCAGCAGAATTAATAGTATTGTACAGACAATCTATGCAATGATAGCCTACAGCTGGCTGCATAATTCAGGTACTTTGCTGGCGGGACATTAACATGATCTTGGGCCACTGGTAGACATCTCATCAGACACAGGCTCTGTAACCTCTAGTGTATGCTTGGTAGGTGAAATACACCAGGCTTACCATGTGAGTGCATTCTCCCACTCATTTCCTGCATCACTGATGTACACATGGCGTAACATATTCTTGGCCATGTTTTAGGGTTCTGTTACTCATAATCACTCATTTGTGGCTGCCGATACGCATTCTCATCCCCTGCTGCATCTTCATTATGCACATGACACCTTGTAGAATCTGATGCACTGTACCTCGATGTCCTAGTCGCATATATGTAGCCTGTCCAAGCGACAGAGCTATGACAGGATAATCGGAGCCATGTAACCTAGAACACCTTGATATACAGTATAGTGAATAGTTTAGATAGCCGAGTCTTCAAGTTGTCAGCATTGTTAACTCACAGAAGTCCTTTGTGGGCATGATGGTGATGCTTTTAGTAAGTCAGATCTATCCAGAGCCTGCTCTGAGAAAACTCCATGACTAGAATACTACTGAAGACCATTACAATCAAACATATTAAGATGCTGGAGCTGTGCCATTTCAGGCACCACATGAACAGTTTATCAGGACATGACAGCTTAACGGTTTCAAACACAAAGCCAGGAAGCTATTACTCTACGCACGCATAACTAGAAAAAACGCATGACATGTCTCTACAGTTATCACTTGAAAAAAGCCTACCGAGACTCACACGGAGTCCATGTTTCGGGGGTAGACGCTTTGTTTTCAGCTCTACCCAGCCAGCTCATGTGCGAGAAAGGCTTCAGTTCTTTATGCGTTACATAGTGGGACAGAGGGGTGTATCTCTGAAGCATCTCGTGACGATTGAGTGGTCATTATTCACAGAGAGCATCGTAAACATGACATTTACGGTGGCTATAAACATCTCCATGAGTTGCACAGATTGCTGCTCTCTGGCTGTTGTGGGTGACGCTGGACACCATCATCCCGAACCAGGTCCTCTCTACACAGTTGCGTAGTAGTGTGGCAAACATGCGATATAGATAATCAAAGCATAAGTTATCATGGCCAGGGAGAGTAGGCGAGAAAACTACATCGTGGAAAGATATCAGTAACTAACCATGTCGCTTTACTAGACAGACCTCCTATGGCTCTGCTGAAATAAAACGTGGTAATGGTTAGTCTACCGTGCCTTATGAGGCAGACCAAAGTGATATCCAAGGTTAAGACCATATACACATACATGCACGCTCCGCTCCTTGCCACATTCAAAGACAGAGCGCTCTGTATAATGACAGGCTGAGTCAAACTCGGATTCCCACTGATAATGTTAGGTTCTGAGACTGAAACACACTGAGACACAAACAGAAATATGGACATTCGTCAAGCACCTTGAAAGTATGATTCATCAAATCATCACGTTGGCCGTTTGAGGATGAGGGCACCGCGAGGGTGAGGCGCTGCGCTCCCCGAGCATTTTATTACAAGATCCAGCTTCATTTTCCAGAGCCATCATAAGGAGGCCAGAGGGTTGAGATGGCTTTCATTTAGCTTTCTCACCCGGCATTAAAGTGTAAATTGAAAACACTCTACCCTCCTCGCTTTTATCAATTCAATATCAATCAGCTCTAGCACAGTAAAAACCTCACCAGCCCTTATTCACCCCTCTGGGATTCCTTGGCACAAATGAGATTCATCATCATTTATGTAGTAGACATAAATAACAGGGACAAATTGTAGCTGGCATGAATTATTCGGTCTGGCTGTTCTTTTTATATATATATATATACAAAAAAAGACTATACCATTCTGCTGCATTTCACTACAAACAGCCATCTCAAATCGCACAACCCTTCTCTTTGGCTTTGTAGACGTTAGAGACAGTCACTTCTGCGTTGAGGTGTTCAGGGACAGCACCAAGACAAAAGGGATGGCTGTGGTTTGTTACAGCTTTTCCTCAATCCTTTGGTCCTACCCTTTGCCACAAAAACATGTCCTCTACTGTGGATACCAGGAAAGCTTTCAAACTTTCAACCACACAAGCCCTCACTAGCACTGGTTATAGAACCAATTAGGTTGGCTAGGAAGTGTATTGGTGTCAGTTTACCAATACCTGTCTACAGTGGAACCTCAGCGAGTGCATCCTAGGGCCATACGTTTAGTGGCTAATATCAGAGATCATTTAATAAAGTGCCTCACTTTGGGTGGACATTTTCTGAATCTACACATTATGTGTTGCAGGGCTGCGGCTGTTAGTGTGTTCTGGAAAGAAGCCTTGCTCCAAAGCAGGAGGAAAAGAAGAGTAACTTGTAGGGCAGAACCTCTTTAAGACAGCACCAATCCACCGTTTTTCTCTCAGACCACGGCAAACTGAGCCTCTGCACATGCCTCATGTCACATGTCCCGCGGTGACCTGAGCAGTTTGCCTTTTCTTTTCTCCTGTCCTGCATATAATATCCTCTGTATTCCATTTTAATAAACTTAGTTGTATATATAAAGTACCAAAATATTAGAGAACATATACACAGTTTTTTTGTCATTTTGTAGTGACTGCTTTGCCTGGTTTTCTTAAGCATACGTATATCTTTGTGCTGGGTGAAGAGGAGTTGAACAGGCCTCAACTGAAGTGTATTTTTCCTTTGTTCTTTTCATATTGTTGACGTCCGGTCTGTTCCATCTGAGGAGGAGATTGGATGTTTCAAGACATTTACAATCATAAAATATACTGCAACCATTTATGTTCATCCTTAAGGGTTCACTGTTCACACATCTACTCCCGTTTTCTCCAAGGGCAGAACAAGTTCTTGATGCCTTTTGTGTCCATGAATTGTTGCAATCATTTCATGCATTTGTATGGTGTGTCAGCCCTTTAACTTAGCATATCTATCTTTATTAGATATGTTTCTGCATAATAGGAGCTCCTTCCCACGTTGGGAAATACACTTCACTGCTAAATGAAAGTACATACAATACCTAACAGTTACTTGGAGATATTGTCTCCAAATATGCATTCGCCATGGCTGTTTATGTAAACAAAAGGGTGTGTTGATGTCATTTCTTTGGTAATAAGGAAATCTGATGGTGTAAATAGTGAAACATTGAATTATAACATCTCATTTAATTCCAACAGCAATCTGTGGATAGATTCCAGTGTGTATGTCCCTACTATTTGATCTTAGACATCAGAAAGTAAGCCAAACTAGGCTAAACACAGTGTTAAACATACTTTCAGACTGTAACACATAAATATATATCAGTAACCTTATCTGTATCTGAGAAGGAAGGAGAATAATTTGAAATGCCCTGAATTCCTAGCCTGGCTCCGCCCTCCTACGTACTTCCAGCGAACGGAGGGATGGCTGAGAACGATGACGTTGAGGCCGTGCGCTAGTAGAAGAAGCGAGCGAAGCCATCTGTCCGTTGTGGCAACGCTGCCGAATATCCAGAAGTTAAAGCCCGAGCAGAACAATCTTTGCTGAGTTGTGTGGTGGCCATGATGTTGTGGCCATCCTCTCCACAGGTTCGGGAAAGTTTGATTTTCCAGCTCGCTCCGTTAGTGGTGAAGGAGTTTGCTAAGGCTAACGCTAGCGATGCTCAATGCTAAATATAAGCTGAAAGTTGTTATCGGTCTCCCTTCTTGTTGACATACGTCACGACCAAACGTTAGCGATTGGTTTATGGCAGATCCGAGTGGCTCTGGGCAGATCCAATCATTTTAAACTTCACACAGTACCTGCCTTCAAGGAAGTTAACACTTGTCCATGGAGAGAGGCCAGACTCTCTGTACAAATGAAATGTACCAGAGTCTGGTAGGACCAGCTACTGAATTCCATCCAACTCAAAAATGTCACGCAACGAGATACCTTTTTTTTGTACGTCAGCCCAGAATACTCGGGAGTGGGACACAGGAAAATAATCCAGAGCTGCTGTCCTTAACTTGTTTTGACACGATGCAAATTTTGTCATCAAGTACACCATATGATGCACAGAGTAAGTCTGTGTCTTCCTCCCTTTCCGCAAGAGACCCCCGCACTGTGACTTGACTAATGATATTGTATAATTTAAATATTTATATATATATGTTATTAAAAATGAATACACAAATATATACTAATTAATATGAATTCTAAAAGTCAAAAGACTTTTTCATCTCTGTTTGCATAGGAGAAGTTGTGTGTGAAGAATGATATGCATTGCTTGCTATGTATTGCCTTATGGACACATTAATCCTTTCTCACATGGCCTAGTTTTAACACATAATAAGGTGTTGTTGCCTAGTTAGTAGTTTTAGTGCGAGGTTTGCCAGCCAGTGGCCTATTTAGTACTGGGCTGCTAAGGACACTTACCCCCTAAGGCATGCTCTGTCATACTGAGGCACAGTGACTCCAGCGTGGGGTTGATCTCCAGGTCAGCGCCTGGAACTTGGCATTCTGAGAAAAAATGATAAAAACGTC
>NC_050177.1:13644889-13652062 GCF_008315115.2 Sander lucioperca
AGATGCTTTCTGGAATTAGTGACTTTTTAAATGAAAAGGCAGCTTTATTCTCATTTAAAGACAAACAAAAACTATAGATGATTATAGAAGATTCTCTATTGCTAACAATTTGTGTAAATGTGTCTATAACGTATTTCATTCTTGTATATTTTTGAGGTATTATTTAATGTGCTGTGAGACTACCATTAGATGCATTTACAACCATGCACAAACACATGCATATAAATGGTTAAATATATTCAGTAATTAAAAGATCTTCAGGTTCTCACCTCATGTGTCAGACACTTCTCAGAGCTGAAGGTAACAGCTGATATTCTCCTCATCTGGCCTTGACACCAGCAGCTGGGTGCACACTGAAACAAAAGCAGCCAGGGTGTGTGTGTGTGTGTGTGTGTGTGTGTGTGTGTGTGTGTGTGTGGTGTATGTATGTATGTATGTATGTATATATATATATATATATATATATATATTATATATGTCCATTAGTCCATTTGGATCTGAGAGATATCTGTAATATGATGGTAGTGATAGGGATAATAGATGAGTATCTATGTGTTTTATGTTGAATGCTGCATGGACCATAACCTGCCGTTATAGCTTCGTTACGTATATTGTTAAAGTGTTATATCAGAATAGGTTAACGTGTTTAATTTACACCATATTTTTTGTGTACTGCACCACTGCTGCAGCTCCTCTTTTCACCCTGTGTGTTGAGCTCTCTGTTTTAGCTACAGAGTGAGGCATTTCACTTCTGTTCCATCTTTGTTGGCTTTGCACATGCGCAGTAGCTAGGGTAAGGACTACTAGCCCAGTCAGAAGCAGAGTATGAAGTGAGTGCCAGGCTAGCAGCTAGGCGAGCATTATAACGTGTGTTACAAAGTGACGCACGTTGGTCACGGAAGTAAGGCTGGCCTACAATAGAGCTGTTTGGAGCAGTTTGTGAACAGTGTTTTCTGTTGGAGATGGTAAGTCCCTTTGGGGTGGACTTTGGGCTTTTTCACTTTGTACCTATAAACATGCACAAAAAAGATATATAACACAATAAGGAAAGGGAAAAAGCCAAAAAGCATATATGAGCACTTTAAGCTGTTTGAGTGTGTTTGATGTGTGTGTTGACAACATTTTAGAGCAGTTTCCTTTAGGACAAATATCATAACTACCTCTGTAGTCTAGGATCTACGTGTATCAATTTTAAACCTGTGGGAAAACATCGTACTCTACCTTTAACCCATGACACGGTGTGAACTGTCCAGCAATGTCGCGTCTGAGATGGGTGTGGCTGAGGAGTCTCCATCACAGGGAGGTGGGTGTGTGGACTGGAAGCCCTCTGACGCGGGGTCTTTGTCTGCGCCTGTTTTTGTAGCTTCTGAAGGGAGGTGGCTGTGTCCGAGGCGGCGGCCGTGTCAAGGCAGTCGTGCGCTGCACTGGGTGGGCTGTAGGCCTTGATGGGGGTGATGATGATCTGCTGCAATTCTTGAGCGCGTTACGCAGGTTTCCCCCTTCCAAATATCCTGCCATGAGATGACAACATCATCGAACCTGCTGAATAAGCTATTCAGAGGTACGCTTTGTACGGATTCCAACCCAGTCCTGCTCTGTGTCTGTGCATAATGGGAATTTCTCGATGAAGTACATACTCAGTGCATTTTTGATCAGTACAAGTGTAAATGAATCAAGACAAAACCCTTGGTCCTTTTTTTCTTAGCATGAGAAGAATAACATCATCCCATTGAATTACTTCTCTAAGACTGAGCACACTCTGCCTCTCTCGCAGTTTCTGGATACTCAGGCGATCTTATGCCGTGCTCCTTTAGTGACGTTTCTAAAAAGGAGAGAGAGAGAGAGAGAGAGAGGGAGAAAGTAACAAGATGCCGTGAGAAGCAGGCAAGTCATTTCTTGTGGGAACACATCATGCAGTTACTAATAACAAACCTAATCACCATTTGTTTCATTAAGCCAAGGGGCAGAGGCAAATCGCACCATTTTGTATGTGTGAACGTGGCGTCAATAGAACTGTAGCGGGGCGTCGCTTATCATTTTCATGCCTCATTGATAGTTGATGTATCATCCATGTTTGAGGACAGTAACGTTCACAATTGATAGCAGGGTGGAGTTGTCAAGAGCCCAGCCTCCAGTGTATGTAAAGGGAGGCTTAAATAACCTGTGACTCTGGTGTTGCTCTGTGAGAATCATCATCTTCCTCATAGGTCATCTGGGAGAAAAGTGATGCTATATTTATGAAGGCGGAGACTCTTCAACCATGCGGACATCTAGAACAATACACCAAGGGACAAAAAAGTATGTTACATTTTAGCTTATGTCACCTTAGCTGTTGGCTGTGCGTGGCTTTTACCAGAGCAACATACCGTGTGAGCGCCCTGTCGCTCACTTAGGTAATGAACTCCTGACCTTTCATGCCACTGCCGTCCTCCTGGAAGGTGTTGCGAGCAGAGCCCTGTTCTTCCGTCTGCTCACTGCCTGATGAGGCCGACGCTGCTCTGGGGGGAAAGGGGCGCGTGGTCTGTTAGAATGAGTTCTTCTGCCGCCCCCTATGTCATCCTGGCAAACCCATTCAGAGCCACAAGCCTGGGGACAGAGAATAACGGACATGGACTTCTTCAGAGGGCTGGGCTGCATCTGCCCACACAGACCTGGCATGGGAACAATTAATATATGAGAAACAGCAGCAATTCTTAAGAATCCCTTTAAAAGAATGAAGAAATGTTAACACGCTAAGACCGTTAACAAAAAGACACACTGTTTGCACAATATATGAGAGGTCTACAATGGTCTCATATGCCCCTACTAAACAATTTATTATGTTTTCACCCCGTTTGAAATAAGGAGAATGACAAACATTACCTGTGTTATTGCTGTTGATGGGAGAGGACATCCCGCCTGGGAAGACATGTGTCGTTCTGGCCTGCAGGAGACGTACTGGATGAGGGGGACTGGTCGTGCCAGGCGTGGCCGGGTCCAGAGCTTCAGCAGATGCTGGGCCATGTCATCTGAGTCCCTGGCTGCGCGTGGTAGGGGCTAGATGGGGCCGGGCGTGTAGCCACTGGATAGGTGCTCCTCCATGTGGTTTTAGGCCACATGGCCAGGGAGGTGCGGTCATCCAGTTGTGGTGGCAGGGTGGAGTGAGCGCGTAGGACAGCAGCTGCCTGCTTTCTCAACAAACAGGCTACTCTCATATAGTGTGACTCAGCGACCTTCTGCAGCAGCTTCATGTACTCACATTTGGCCTCGCTGTTTGCGTGCGCTGCAGCAGAGGCAGATGGGACAGCAGCAAGGACACAACCTTCTCCTTTGGCTCCTGATGCCACTGGCTGACAATTGCTGATGACAAAGGGCCAACAAGAGATTCAGGGCAATCATCTTTTATACTGGTTTAATATAGGCCTTCTCAATTTAAGGAGAAACTAATAGAACTAATAGTGCTTTCGTAATCAGAGATGATCGATAATATACTGAGAGAGAAAAAACAAACTCACATAACACAAACAGACAAAAGAACTCTCAGCATACTGCATTGTTGGCCTCAGCTTCTAGGATGTGGATCTCTGTGCAGTCCTGCCAGCCAGTGTTCAAGGCAGATGTGTAAGAAGCGAGCCTGGGTGCGGGACACCCTCTTCAGGAGGGACAACAGTGCCACCGTCTGTTCACAACTCATTCCAGCCCTTGAACCAATCTGTGAGGATACCTACCTGGTCCCGGAACATCATGGCGTGTCTCCTCGGTAAGGAGTACAGGAATATGTGGATGGGGAGGGGGCACTGGAAAGACTGCTCTCTCAGACCCAGACAGGATCAGTCCCCGCACAGCGGGGTCGTATTGCAACCACAGTCCTGGGATCCCCTCAGACTGGACCGAGGGCCCTCACATGGTTCAGGTGCGGAAGGAACTGCAGACAGGGATCTGTACGGATTATTCTTATGAAGTGAGACTTAAAGTGTGTGTCAATCGTAGTTGGTAATGACACAAACAGGAAAAGCTTTGTTTTCACTCAGGATCACATCATCCGTGCCCTACATAAAATCAACAAAGACAAAGCGAAAATCTTAGATGATAATTACCCCAATGTTCCTACTTTAATTTTGAAACATTATATCTATATAACAGGCGAACATCTGTGAGTGCTTTTGACAGATTAAGTCCATCTATTCAGCCCACATATTTAGTACTGGAATACGATCCCTGTGATCTTGGAAAGTCTTGTTTGGGCACAAACAGTTTTTCTGCCCAACTACCGCACCCTCAGATGGATCATCAGCTTCAGTAAGTGACAAACGGAATTTACAGTCAAGGTACGTAGGATCATATATAAATAAGAGATTATGGCACACACAGCCAATATAGACAGGCACACAGCTTCACCTTTTATGATATGCAAAGAAGGCAGTGATAGGGAATATTAAATTGGGGTTTTTGTAATACTTTCTATACAAATGTCCCCTATATGTATAATTCGAAACAACATGAGATATGATAATATCCAAAACAATCTCACGTATGAACTACGACTGTAAGGTGTTCTTTCGTAGCTTTTACTAATGAGTTAGTCATATCATAATGATAAGGCGCAAGTTAACCACAAGGGTGTGCCAACCACTCTATCCAAAAGATAGAGTCCCGGTCATTAACACTTATTGTAATGCTTACGCAAACACTGAAATGGCTGCTCTAAGGGCTGTCGTCAGTGCCTGTATTAACAATAGCTAATTACAAATCACTGGTTATCCGCTACTAAAGAAAGTATAACACCAAAACTCACTAACCGGCATGCTAACGTTAAACTGCCAACCCTGCTAACGGCAACACCTGTACATTAGCTAGTTGATAATTTTGATTAAACACAAACCTGAGTGTCTGACTATAAGCCCTGTCCACAGACTGTTGTATAAGTATCCCTGCGAGGTTTATTAAGTTGAACCAGGCTAACATTACGCCAAGCAGCCTAGCATTAGATAGCGGTTAGCCAGAGTTAGCTTGGTCATGATGTAGCCAACACTCGAAGCAGACTGCTCAACACAGTATAGCTAGCTAACCTTTCATAGCATAAGTAGCACAGAAAGATGGTTCGATGCTTCCTTCACTACGCCAAATCAAGTGACCACCCAAACGAGTGCCCTCGTAAAGTCCCCACTCATATCAGAGATACGGGGTGTCCTGTCAATCTGGCTCACTATAGCTAGTGATCGTTTTTTTACACACACAGCTTTAATTGAACCAATTCACAACGACGAAAGGAGTAAAACCTACTAACTAACGTTAACTGTTTCACCCACCGTACTCAGATTTAATCCATCCATACACATACCAATACAAGGCTTGACCAGCAGGTGTCGCCATTTTTGACTATCAAATGCTTGCGTAACATTGAACCATTTTCAACACACAATTGCTTCATATTGATTCAGTACTCAGAAGGCTTCGTTTCCCCCATCACTAAGCTTGGAAGGCCTAGTCGTGAGGAGGATTCACATGTGTATTGTTTTTCGTGAGTACGCTGTTGTTGCCCCTTTCTCTCCGTATTCGTACTTCAATCTTAGCGGTGCAACAGGGACGTTAACACGCAGTTTACATAGACAGCACTGTAAGCAGTTAACTAACGTTAGGTATAGTTACCGAGATGTGATTTGAGAATCAAACAATACCAAAAGTTTGGTTGTATTTTCCTTTGTCAGTTGTCACTGTTAGCGAGCTAGGCTACAGTGCTAAGGCTAGCGAGCTCGACGGTAGGGTAGAGCTCGCGTACGTGCTAACGTAGCTTCTTAGCTAGCAAGTATTTGCTAATAGATGCCATAACGTTTCTTAGCTGAAGAGCGGCGTAGATGTCGATCCCTACGAGTATTCTTAAGGATATTCCTTTACAGCTGTAAGCTCCCATGGTTTTAAACAGGCCCTCAGTAACGACTTTATGTACAAACTGTTATGCATGCAGAAAATTAAGAGTGTACGCTGGAGAACTCGACTCGATTTTTGAGTTGACGCCAGACGTGAGTACACGTCATACTGACTCTGGACGGTACGTACTGTTTGTCCGCCCCACTGTCTGGTAAATAACAATGGCTCCCACCTGACATGCTTTAAACCCCACCATTAGCACTCATCCGGAGCGACACTCGCCCTGAAAGGATTATAGTACACCAGACTAATACTGTGTGTGACCTTTCGCTCTCAGAACTGCCCTGCTAATTCTTTGTGACAGTGATTCACAGGTGCTGGGAAGCATTCTTTCGAAATGTTGCCCATATTGATAGGAGAGCATCCCACCACCACCATACACCACCACCACACACCAGCCTGCACAGTGGTAACAAGGCATGATGGCTCCTGTGTCTCATTCTGTTTACCCGCAAATCCGCCTCTACATCTGAATGTCTCCACAGAAATTGTGACTCATCAGACAGGCAACATTTTCCACGTCTTTCAACATGTCCAATTGGTGGGCTCGTGTGCAAATTGTAGCGTCATTTCCTATTTTTAGTGGAGATGAGTGTACCGGGGGGTCCTTCTGCGGGTGTGGCCCATCCACCTCAGGTTTGTGCATGTGTGGCTTCGACAAATGCTTGCTGCATACCTCGGTTGTAACAGTGTGTCTATTTGCGTCAAAGTGATCTCTATCAGCTTGAATCACTCTGCCCATGTCTCTCTGACGCTAAGCCCTCAACAAGGCATTTTCGCCCAGGAATGTGCCACAATAGGGATGTTTTTCCTTTGTCAGACCATCTTTGAAAAGCCCTAGAAATGGTTGTGCGTTGAAAATCACGTTAGTAACTGAGCAGATTGTGAATACTCAGACCAGCCCGTCTGGCTCTCAAAGTTGCTTAGATCACCGTGTTCTTTCCCATTCTGACATTCAGTTTTGGAGGTCAGGAGATTGTGTTGACCAGACCACACCCCTAAATGACATTGAAGCAGCTGCCATATGATTGGTTGACTTAGATACTTGCTTACGAGAAATGTAACTTCAATATCCTTAAGTGGTGTATATTCTATGTTCATAAACTACTGAACAGAGGGATGCTGTCTCTGTAGTAAAGTAGCCTATGGCATGGTCATATGGGAGAAAATAAAAACCATGGATAACATACACCTTCGTCTCTATTATATATGTAGTAGTATATTTATAGATATCTATGATATCTGTGCTCGCATTCCCGTGTTTTG
>NC_050177.1:13652262-13667262 GCF_008315115.2 Sander lucioperca
TTTTTGAATCAGTTGAGTCTAGTTATCAGGAATCACCATCAACTTTTACACGGTGAAACATATTTGAAGGGTTATTGTTTATAAACTAACTGAAATGACTTTGTATACACCTACTTCCGCTCTTAGTGGCACAAGGATTCCTGTTTTGAAATTGTTGGTCACACCCCTCTTTCCACTACTCTGTCGCCACCTGTCCATCCTTTGAAACTGGATGGTAGAGACGACATCGTTCCCGTGCTCCTGACTCCATGTACTGCCAGCATCGACGTATTTTCTAGAAAAACTGTTCCTATTTTTTTCTTGTGTGTTTTTGTCGTTTTGAGTTCGTTCTCTTTTCCCAATAAAGCCTTAAAGGTATGTGATATGTCGGAGAGTCAATTAGGTTTGTGGTCTAGTTCTTCGGGTATCTGTGTGTCCTGGTGCGATGTTTTTTTATAACATTTTCACACACGCAAAATGTGTGTCAGGCTAGGCTTAGATTCGGTTACAAAACATCTGTAAGCAGGTGAATCCTCACTGATGGGGGTTCTTGTTATCCAGTTTTAATACTGTGTTTTCTCATCGCCGTGAGTTACAACCACACGACACAGCACACACACCCCACACACACACAAACCACACACACACAACACCACAAACAACACACAAAAACACAATATGTAAAATTAATAAGGATTTTTGTGTGTGTATTGTATTTAGTAGAGCCAGTATATTTCCAATGGTAAATTGGGGAAATTAATTAAGGGTTTTAATTCAACACACAACCCGAGTGGTGGGATGTTGGAAACGTGGAAGATGAACAAGACGGGTTTTGGGTTTTGGGTTTTGGCTTGGGTTTTGATTAGGTTTTATTTAGTTTCTGATCACACTTTGAATGAGCACTAAGTAAGTGTGTTGTCCGAGAATACCTGAATTCAAAAAAGTTTCCACCGCCCCCCCCCTCCGCCACTTCACTAATTTAAGATAAGCTATGACGTCGTCCAGTCCGCCATGGTCCCCCGACCCTTTCCGGGAGGGGGCTTGGGGCTGGTTACACATGCGTATAACCTTAAAAAGCGGATCTTACTCTTTACAGGATAAAAGGCTATCCTGTAGGGATCCTAATTCATTAATTGTTTGTCTAACGACACAATAAGGAATAATAATCTGGGGCTCTAGTCAGCGGCAACGTGTTATAATCACCAAAAAACATAAGGCTTCAGCTTCGTCAGGGGGCGAAGGTTTGTCACCAGAGGCCACCACATTGGGCGACCACCGTGCACCATGATGAAAGAAACCAGAAAGGCCCTGTACTTCCGAGACAAAGCAAGATTTAGGGGTTAACGAGGGTGTAAGCCTTAAGGGTTCAACCAAGGGCTTTTTTCTGACACGAAGAGGTGGTGTATCCAATGTTACGGGTTCCATTCGCCACGTTGAAACTAATGCTGAAAACCTAAACTGGCAGGAGCAGGTGAATGGTTGCAGGCAATTAGGAGATCAACAGGTTGTTTAAAAAGCACTCGCCCACTAACGACTTATCAATTACTCTACTGCTAACGGAGAAGTCACCGTTCTTTAGAAGATCAGCTGGAGCTCGGGACGGAGAAGAGACGAGAGCGAGAGAGAAGAGAGAGACGATAGAAAAGACAAGAAGAAGGAGAGAGAGAGAAGAGAGAGGAGAGAGACGAAGGAGTCGGAAGCGAGAGAGGAGAGGAGGAGAGAATGATAACGAAGAGAGACCGGAAGAGAAGAGAGAGAGAGAAGAGAGGGAGAGAGAAGAGAGGAGAGAGGAGAGAGAGAAGGAGGGAGTAAGGATGAGAGAAAGAGTAGGCGTGCAGAGAGAGTAGAGAGAGAGCGAGGAGGAGAGAGCAAGAGGAGGATGACGAGGTCAGGAGAGCGTGGAGAGCGAGACCGAGAGGCGAGAGAGACGGAGAGCGAGAGATACGTAGGAGAGGAGATGGAGGGAGAAGAGAGGAGGAGCCGGAGAGCAGAGGAGGAGAGGAGAGAGGCGATGAGAGAGAGAGGACGAGGAGAGACAGAGCGAGAAGTAGAGAGATGAAGCGAGCGAGAGTCAGAGAGCTGGGCGGAGAGCGAGAGGAGAGAGAGCGGATGAGGAGAGAGAGAGCAGACGAGAGATAGAGAGCTCAGCGAGAGGAAGAGCGATAGCGCGAGAGAATAGAGAGAGGATGGACAGAGAGAGAGACAGAGAGAGACACGGTCAAAGAGAGAGAGAGAGGAGAGGTGAGAAGAGAGGAGAGGAAGAGCAGAGAGAGAGGAGTAGAGAGGAGAGAAGAGGAAGCGATGGAGAGGCGAGAGGGAAGGAGGCTAGACTAGAGAGAGAGCGATAGGAAGAGAGAGAGAGAGAGGAGAGCAGAGATAGAGAGAGTAGACGAGAGGAGCGAAGACAGAGAGGCGGTAGAGCATAGAGAGAGAGAGATGAGAAGAGAGAGGAGCGGTATAGTAGCGAGAGAGAGGGACGAGACGAGGAGCGCCCGGAGAGCGAGGAGAGTACAGGAGAGGTAGAAGACGAGAGAGAGAGAGAGAGAGACGAGAGGAAGAGTAGAAGAGGAGAGGCGAAGACGATGAGGAGGGAGAGAGAGAGCGGAGAGAGAGAGTCGCGAGGAGAGAGAGAGGACGGAGGAGAACGAGAGGAGAGAGAAGCGAGGAGAGAGAGAGTGGAGAGAGAGAGAGGGAGAGAAGAGAGAGAGGAGAGAGGAGAGGAGAGAGAGCGGAAGAGAGAGGAGAGCAGTAGAGGAGTGATAGAGCAGAGGAGCAGAGGAAATGGGAGGACAGGAGAGAGAGCGGTTATAGAGCGAGAGAGGAGTCGAGCGATGGGAGAGAGAGCGGGGCGAGAAGCGAGAATGCAGGAGAGAGGAGAGGAGGGAGTAGGAGGCGAGGAGAGCCGAAAGAAAGAAGAGAGAGAGAAAGAAGGGAGAGAGACGAGGCAGAACGAGGGAGAGAGGAGAGAGAAAGGGAGGAGGAGAGAGAGAGAGAAGAGAAGAACGAGGAGAAGAGAAGGAACAGAGAGAGAAAGAAGGAGGAGGAGAGAGAGGAGAAAGACGAGAAAGAGAGAGACAAAGACGAGCAAGAGAAGAGAAAGAGAAAAAGAGAGGAGAGGAGAGCAGAGAGTTGACAGAAGAGAGAGAGATAACGGCAGAACGAGGAAACAAGATGAGAGAGAGAGAAGAGAGGAGGGAGACGAGAACAGAGCGAGAAAGACAGAGGGGAGACAGTAGAGAGAAGAAAGAGAAGAGAAAAGGAGAGAGAAGACAAGAGAGGAGTAGAGAAGAAGAGAGAGAGAGAGTAGAAGAAAGAGAGGAGAAGAAGAACAGAGAAGAGAGAGAGATGAGAGAGAGAACGAGAGAGGAGAAGAGAGGGAGAGAGAGGGTTACAAGACTGCAGAGAGAGAGAGATCTAGACGAGAGATAGAGGAGAGAGAGAGAGCCAGAGACGGAGGGAGGGAGAGCCGGGAGCGCCGGCCAGGAGAGGCGCGGTCCAACAGAGCGCGCGATGGGAGAGCGAGAGTGGTCCTCCCGATGAGCGCGAGGGAGCGAGGCGAGCGCAGAGAGAAAGCGAGCCGCGCGAGCGAGCGATGAGAGACAGAGGTCAGACTGCAGAGAGAGTTTTAAGCCCGAGAAGAGAGAGGAGAGACGCGCGCGGTTGGACGAGAGAGCGCGAGCGAGACGGTAGGAGAGAGCGGAGAGAGATGGAGGGGAGCGAGAGAGAGGGACGGAGAGCGACAGCAGCGCGGACGGTGTAGAGGAGGTTTAGCTACAGCAGAGAGCGAGGCGCGAGAGGTGAGAGAGAGAGTAGATAGAGAACGACGGAGAGACAGAGAGAGAGAGAGAGAGAGAGAGGTGAGAGCGAGAGAGAGAGAGCGACGGAGACGAGAGAGAGAGAGACGAGAGTGTGAGTGAGCTGCAGTGTTTTGTAGTTTTTCTTACTTTTCTTTTTGTTGTTTTTGATAATTTCATTTAGTTTTGGTTAGTTTAATGGTATAGGTCACTTTATATTTAATTTATAGTGTTTGTTGGTGGTTAGTTTGGGTTATTTGGGTGGTTTTGTCTCCTGCCGGCGTCTCGCCGGTCGGCGTGTGCAGCCGCCATGGTGAATGGAGAGGGGTTCTCCACGCTCACCAGGAAACATGGCATTAAGATCTGTCCTAGTTTCCCGTGCAGCGTGGAGGACATTAGTTTAGCTGTAGGGGAAAAGGTCGGGCACGGTAGTATTATGTCGGCCGCTCGGATGAACGGCGCCGTGGTCATCTTCCTGGACCGGGAGGACAAGGTGAACCAAGATGCCCAGCGGTCCGCTGCCGAGGCGGTGGACCCCCCACCGTCCGGGGCTGCTGCTGCCTCGGTGCCGGCTGCTGCCTCCGAGCGGCCGATGCCCGCTCCGCGTGCTGCACAGCGGCGTGGTGATGCCGTGTCTGACCAGACGCACCGGGTGAGTACTGTAGATACACCGGGTGTTAGTGTGAATGTTGACAGAGAGAATGCGAGTGAAGATGAGAGAAGTGTAGTGGATGAGGAGGAAGAAAAAGAAAAAAAACAAACAGGTGCTGTGTCTGGGGAACAGACAGGTGAGATTAGGGACACACAGGAGGGACAGTCAGGGGAGACAAGTGAGGTGCAGACTGATGAGGATAATGAAACGGTAAATGACACGGGTGAACAAAGTGTGAGGTGGAGGAGGTAGTGGAGGAGGAAGTGATGGAGGAGGTGGAGGCAGCAGTTAAATCTAAAACTGCTGCTAAACACAGGAGGAAAACAAAAGATACCTCCAGTGAAGCTAAGACAAGCAGAGTGAGTGAGGAGAGTGTGAGGAAGGTCTGCACGGAGGGCAGTCAGAGAGATGAATGTGTGTCGGGTGAGAGTGAAGTTCCCAACTTCAGCAGCAGTCAGCAAAGACAGCTCTATGCTGCTGATAAAATTAAAAGTTTCCTAAAGCAAACGAAAAACCAGCAGGGTGTAAAAATAGAAGAGTTTTTTCCAGACTTGGTTCTGTTCTGCTCCTCAGTCAGATTTCATAACAGCCAAAAAGAGGCGTCTGAAATCACAGTCCAAGAGGGTTTTAGAGTGAAGAAACAAAACAATACGTCTTGATGATGGATTATGCTCCAATGTTAATTAATTTATTGTTTATTATTTTTGCTTTTAACATCTCACTTAATATGGATGGAGGCCGACTGGAGGAGAGAGTGGGAAGGGGAAGCCATCCTGAGCCATGGCTCTTCTCTGAGTGGAGGGGTGGGCTTCCTCTTCTCCACAGCTTTCTCTCCGCTCTCACTGGAGGTCAAGCATTTTATCGAGGGGAGGCTGCTTTTAGTCAAAGCTCGGTTTGATCATTTTACGGCTGTTTTTATTAACCTGTATGCCCCAACAACCGCTGCAGAGAGAAAGATCTTTTTAGAAAAGGTAGGTGGGGTTTTAAATGACTGTGCATCGGAGGATTTTTTATTCTTGTGTGGGGATTTGAACTGTACTGCAAATGCATTTTTAGATCGTAATCATGCAGAGCCGCATCCAGCTTCCCAGCATGCTCTGGGGCGGCTGGTCTCCACCCATGGCCTGGTGGATGTATGGAGAAGGATGCATGCAGACTGCCGACAGTACACATGGTCCCACCTCAGAGAGAGTAGGATCTCCTCAGCCAGATTAGATCGTATTTATTGTTTTAAACAACATTTTAATATTTTTAAAGTGTGTAATATTGTTCCTGCTGTTTTTACTGATCACTCTTTGGTTTTATGTCATGTTTTTATTAGGGATGTGAAGCCGAAAAGTGCCTACTGGCATTTTAACTCGGTTTTAACTTCTGACAAAAAATTTAGAGAGGTGCTTATTTATTTTTGGGATATTTTTAGACAGAGAAAGGGTGATTTTAGCAGTCTTAGGCAGTGGTGGGACCATGGTAGGACAGAAATCAAGCTTCTATGTCAACAGCACACCCTCAACGTCACGCGTGACATCACCAGATCTATGCAGGACCTGGAGAGTGATATAGTGGAACTAGAGAAATTAAGTGAGTCCACAGGAGATGGAGGACATTTTGAAGTCCTCAAAATCAAAAAGCTAGCTTTAGCCGACCTGCTGGACGTTAAAGTACAGGGTGCACTGGTCAGGTCCCGATTCCAGACCATCTCGGAGATGGATGCTCCCTCTAGCTTCTTCTTCGGCCTGGAGAGGAAGAATGGACAGAGGCGGGTAATCCACACACTGCTTTCAGACACAGGGCAGGAGATCATGGAGCCGAGGCAGATCAGAAGGCGAGCCGTAGAGTTCTACTCCTCCCTCTACTCAAGCGAGTATGAGGAGCAGGAGGCTCTGCAAGAGGAATTCCTGAGTGGGCTACCTCAGGTCTCTGCGGAGACCAACTCCTGTCTGGAAGCGCCCATACAGTCGCAGGAGGTCCACGCTGCCCTGCAGAATATGCAGGGGAGACGTGCCCCAGGCATTGATGGCCTCCCAGTTGAGTTTTTTAAAGCCTTCTGGGACATTTTAGCACATGATGTTTTAGATGTTTTTAATGAAAGTCTGGCTCCATGCCCATGTCCTGCCGCAGGGCGGTGGTTACGCTGCTACCAAAAAAAGGCAACCTGCTGGACATTAAAAACTGGCGCCCTGTGTCTTTGCTCTGTGTGGATTACAAGCTTCTGTCCAAAGTCTTTGCCTCCAGGCTGGGGAGAGCTATGGAGCAGGTCATCCATCGGGACCAGACCTACTGTGTGCCCGGCAGGTCCATGGTGGACAATGTCCACCTTATTCGTGATGTTTTGGAGGTCTCCAGCTCGTTGGGGTTTAACACTGGTCTGATTTCTCTGGACCAGGAAAAGGCTTTTGACCGCGTTGAACACAGCTTCCTCTGGAAAGTAATGGGGAAGTTTGGGTTCAGCGCTGGTTTCATAGCCAAGATCAAGGTGTTGTACAGTGAGGTTGAGAGTGTGCTGAAGTTTAACGGCAGTCTGTGTGCTCCTTTTAGAGTGTGTAGAGGCGTCCGGCAGGGCTGTGCTCTGTCCGGGATGCTCTACGCACTCTCCCTAGAACCCCTCCTCTGCAGACTACACAACAACATTGAAGGTCTGATTTTACCTGGTTTTAATGAGAACATGGTTTTATCTGCTTATGCTGATGACGTCATTGTTTTTATTAAGAGCCAGCATGAGTTAGACGTTTTAGAAAACACTGTTTCTGGTTTTAACATCTTATCTGCAGCAAGGGTGAACTGGAAAAAAAGTGAAGCCCTCGCTGTTGGTGAATGGCATGACGGTCTCCCGGTTCTCCCCCAACATCTGGCCTGGAAAAGAGACGGCCTGAAATACCTCGGTATATTCCTCGGTAATGAGGTCATGGTGCGGAGAAACTGGGAGACCGTCATGGAAAAAATTGAAAACAAAATGAATAAATGGAAGTGGCTACTCCCTCAGATGTCATATAGAGGTAGAGTTGTAGTCTTAAATAACCTTGTTGCATCCCTTTTGTGGCACCGTTTAGCTTGTGTGGACCCCCCGTCAGGTCTACTGGCTCAGATACAGCGGAAGATGGTAGATGTTTTTGGGGGGGTCTACACTGGGTGCCACAGGGGGTG
This sequence comes from Sander lucioperca, assembly GCF_008315115.2. Taxonomy (NCBI): domain Eukaryota; kingdom Metazoa; phylum Chordata; class Actinopteri; order Perciformes; family Percidae; genus Sander; species Sander lucioperca. The sequence goes on from NC_050177.1 coordinate 13,659,829, forward strand.
CTGTTTTTATCAAGAGAGGAGGGGGGACAGGGCCTTGTCCACCTGGCCAGCAGAACGGCCACCTTCAGGCTTCAGTTTATTCAAAAGTTTCTGACAGGGCCGCCTGACTTGGTGTGGAGGAACGTGACCAGCTGTATCCTCAGACATGTGAGTAAACTGGGGCTGGACGCTGCTCTGTTTTTAACTGATCCTAAATTTTTAAAGTTAAGTGGGTTTCCTCCTTTTTATCAGGGCATTTTTAAATCTTGGGCCCTTTTTAACGGTACGTTGAGTGATAGGTCTAACTCTCTGCACTGGTTGTTGAAGGAGCCATTGATCAACAGGAGCAGACTGGACATCTGCAGCGGGGTGCCCGGGCTGCTGGCAGCCCTGAACCGATCCGGGACTCTGAGCATGCAGCAGCTGGTGGAGGCAGCAGGGCTTGAACTATCGGGGGCCGGGGCTCTGGGCTCTGGGCTCTCTCCTGGGAATGACCTCTATCCGGGTCACACAAAGACTCCTGGCCTTATGGACACGAAAGCTGAGTGGGAGAGAGAGGAGACTCCTCATGGAGTACAGCCGGGGAGAGGCTAGGCCAGATCCCACAGACCCGTTCCCAGAGATCCACCTGAGCCCAGAGTTTGGAGAGGAGACCGGCCCCCTGCTAGCTGTCAGTAGCCCGGGCAAACTCACCCTGCACGGAGCAGACAAAGCAACATTGTACCAGAACTGTGTGAAAGCCATAAACAAAAAAGGACTGAGTGGCAGACCCCCCACTGTCTGGAATGAGAGGTTGGGGGGGGGACATCCTCGTCCCCAGTGGAGGGTTTTATACAAGCCTCCCCTCAAAAAACGGACCGCTGACCTCCAGTGGAGGATTTTACATGGTGCTGTCGCCTCCAATGCTTTTATCTCTGTTCTTAACCCAGCTGTTCTTAGCCAGAGCCTTTTCTGTAACCTCCGAGAGACTGTGGACCACATGTTCACTGAGTGGAAGAGACTCACAGAGTTCTTCTCTCTTTTAACATTGGTTTTTAGTCTTTTAATGTAGTTTTTACTGAGAGGGTTTTTATTATGGGAGCTGCCTACAAGAAGGCACAAAAAGAAAAATGGCAGCTCCTGAACTACCTTTCAGGTGAAGCTAAAATGGCGATTTATATAAGCAGGAAGAACAGGGTGGAGAACAGAGAGGGACAGGAGACCAGGGCAGTCTGGCTCTGTAACATCAGAACAGAGAGGGACAGGAGACCAGGACAGTCTGGCTCTGTAACATCAGAACAGAGAGGGACAGGAGACCAGGACAGTCTGGCTCTGTAACATCAGAACAGAGAGGGACATGAGACCAGGACAGTCTGGCTCTGTAACATCAGAACAGAGAGGGACAGGAGACCAGGACAGTCTGGCTCTGTAACATCAGAACAGAGAGGGACAGGAGACCAGGGCAGTCTGGCTCTGTAACATCAGAACAGAGAGGGACAGGAGACCAGGACAGTCTGGCTCTGTAACATCAGGGCCAGACTCTGGTTAGATTTTAGGTTTTATAAACACACTGGAGACATTGATGCTTTTAAGCAGCGTTGGTGTTTTAATGACATTGTTTGTTCTGTTGTTGATGACGAGCTGGTTTTTGCACAAGTTGTTTTCGGATGATATTCTTTTTAAATCAAATACTGAGATTTTAATGCATTAGCTATCTGATGATAGCTCCTAAGCAGGAGCATCCGCAAGTGTTGACTTGTGAACTGCAAGTGAAGAGGGATCGGTTTTGGAGAGGGCCTCCGTCAACGTTGCTACTAGCTAAACTAGCAAGCTACACGATGCCCCCCCTCAGCTGTACACCTGGCTGCGACTCGTGCCTCCTGTTCAGCCAGAAGATAGTGGAACTTGAAGCCAGAATAGCGACTCTCCACCAGATCAAGGTGAATGAACAGTTCCTTGCCACCATTATCATTGGAAGTTCCCCTCACACACACACTAATGTCGGATGTCTTGATTCCACTCTGCCCTGCACTACTCTCACCCCACCACGCACTAATACAACCTCTGTCCCTGTCGTCTCTCCTCGGCTTCTGCCGAGAACCAAGTCAGCTCTGCTGACCAGCTCCACTCCACACCAGCCTGAGCCATGGCGTATAAGCAAGCACCACAGCAGACGGTCAGGACAACGCTCATGCCCAGCCCAACCTATACGACTAGAAAATCCCTACACCATTCTGATGAACGATGAGGAGTTCCCTCTGCTCTGCGGGAACCCTTCTCTGCCACGTCCCCACGGCGCTCATCCTGGCCCATCCACACAGTCGGCGCGCCCCCCTTCAGACCCAACAACTTCCACGCTGGTCATCGGAAGCTCCATGGTCAGGGACCTCTACATTCCCCCTACACCTAGTGGTCCGTCCAAGGTCTACTGCTTCCCTGGTGCAAAGGTCCGTGACATCCAGCACAAACTTCCCAGCATCCTTGCCTGCCACACTAAGGTCGACAACATCATCGTGCATGTGGGCACAAACGACATCAGAGAGAGACGGTCGACAGCACTTCGAAAAGACTTCACCACTCTCATCACCACCCTGATGGGCACAGGAAAACGGATCGTCATTTCTGGGCCTCTACCTACCTACAGAAAGGGTGCTGAAAGATGGTCCAAACTGTTCTGGCTCCACACCTGGCTGAAACCCCACTGCGCTTCCCTGGGCATTCCCTATGTCGACAACTTCAACTTGTTCTGGGAGAGGCCCAGCCTGCTGAAACATGATGGTCTCCACCCAAACCGACATGGAGCCAGGCTGCTATCTGACAACATAACGACCACACTGAAAGTTAAGTATTGACATTCTGTTGAAAATATCACAGATTCATGCCCCCCAGGCATTGATCCTAATGGCACTTTACAAGTGAATGAATCTGAAAATGTTTTCTGCAGGGTAACATGTAGTACTAGTACTATTCGAGTTATAATCAACAATAGACCATACAAAGTGTTGAATCCCCTAAGTAATAAGAAGTTGACTGCAAACATAGTCAATTTAGCATCCAGTTCACGTCAGCCACAACCTGCCCCAAAAAACGAGACAGTGTCTGTAACTCCACTCAGATCAGTTAAATCACAGGTAACCAAAAGAGGGGCAATACTTAACAACCTAATTGGAATTACAACTACCACTGCAATGATAGAACAGGATAGGAAAATTAGATGTGGTCTACTAAATATCAGATCTCTGTCTTCTAAAGCAATACTAGTAAACGAATTGATATCCGATAAGAGTTTTTATCATGTGTAGTCCTAAAATCAGACAAAGTGCTTATTGTAGGTGATTTTAATATCCATGTGGACGTTGACAGCAATAGCCTTAGTACTGCTTTCAACTCACTACTAGATTCAATTGGGTTCAGTCAGAGTGTGCATGAGGCCACGCACTGTTTTAACCACACCCTTGACCTTGTGCTGGCATATGGCATCAAAATTGAAGACATAATAGTATTCCCGCAAAATCCTTTATTATCAGACCACTTCTTAATAACTTTCGAATTCTTACTACCCGATTATACGAAATTAGATAAAAGCTTCTACGCTAGAAGCCTATCTGACAGTGCTATAGCTAAATTCAAGGAAGATATTCCAACAGCACTAAACTCATTACCGTGCCGTAATATAACAGAGGATCTTTATGTAAACTTTAGTCCCTCTCAAATTGATAATTTCGTAGACGGTGCTACGGCCTGCCTACGGACTACTTTAGACTCTGTTGCCCCCCTTAAAAAGAAGACGATGAAGCAAAGGAAACTAGCACCTTGGTATAACTCCCAAACTCGTAAATTAAAGCAAATCTCGCGCAAACTTGAAAGTAAATGGCGTTCCACCAAACTGGAAGAATCTCGTTTAGACTGGCAAGACAGTCTAAAAACCTATAGGAAGACCCTAAGAAAGGCCAGATCAGACTACTATTCATCACTAATAGAAGAAAATAAGAACAACCCAAGGTTTCTTTTCAGCACTGTAGCCAGGCTGACAGATAGCCACAGCTCTATTGAGCCATCTATTCCTATAGCTCTGAGTAGTGATGACTTCATGAGTTTCTTTAACGATAAAATTATAACAATTAGAGATACTATTCATCACCTCTTGCCCCCAACCTCTAATGGGTCACCTTTAACTGACAGACTGCTAGAAAGAACGACTAGACCTGACATATACTTAGATTGCTTTTATCCTATAAACCCTCAACAATTAATGCTAAAGGTCTCTTCAGCAAAGCCATCTACCTGTCTGTTGGACCCCATCCCAACGACGCTACTTAAAGAAGCGTTACCCGTGGTTAACAGTTCATTGCTAGATATGATAAATATGTCTTTATTGACAGGTTATGTACCGCAGTCATTTAAAGTAGCAGTGATAAAACCTCTACTGAAAAAACCCACCCTCGACCCTGAGGTCTTAGCCAACTATAGACCTATATCTAACCTTCCCTTTCTCTCCAAGATCCTTGAGAAAGTAGTCGCTAATCAGTTATGTGATTTTCTACATAGCAATAGCTTATTTGAGGACTTTCAGTCAGGATTTAGAAAGCATCATAGCACAGAGACGGCACTGGTAACGACCTTCTAACTGCTTCAGACAAAGGACTTGTCTCCGTACTTGTCTTATTAGATCTTAGTGCTGCATTCGATAATATTGACCATACCATCCTCTTACAGAGACTGGAACATTTAGTTGGCATTAAAGGAATCGCACTAAACTGGTTTAAGTCCTACTTCTCTGATCGTTCGCAATTTGTTAATGTTAACAATAAACCTTCCAATTATGCTAAAATTAACCATGGCGTTCCTCAAGGCTCAGTGCTTGGACCAATTCTATTCTCTTTATATATGCTTCCTCTAGGCAATATTATTAGGAAACACTCAATTAACTTTCACTGTTATGCGGATGACACCCAATTATATCTGTCAATCAAGCCAGACGAAACCAGCCAGCTAGCTAAACTTCAAGCTTGCATTAAAGATATAAAATCATGGATGGCCTACAATTTCCTGATGTTAAACTCAAACAAAACCGAAGTTATTGTGCTGGGCCCGAAACACCTACGAACCTCATTAGCCGAAGATATAATTACTCTGGATGGCATTGCCCTGGCCTCCAGTACTACTGTCAGAAATCTAGGAGTTATTTTTGACCAGGATCTATCCTTTAACGCCCATCTAAAACAAACCTCTAGAACAGCCTTTTTTCACCTTTGTAACATTGCTAAAATTAGGAACATCCTGTCTCAAAACGATGCTGAAAAACTAGTCCATGCATTCGTTACTTCCAGGCTGGACTACTGTAATTCCTTATTATCAGGATGCTCAAATAAGTCCCTTAGGACTCTCCAGCTGATCCAGAATGCTGCAGCGCGTGTTCTGACAAGAACTAAGAAAAGAGATCATATTTCTCCTGTATTAGCTTCTCTCCATTGGCTTCCTGTAATATCCAGGATTGAATTTAAAATCCTTCTTCTGACCTATAAAGCTCTAAATGGTCAAGCTGCTTCATATCTTGAGGACCTCTTAGTACCTTATTGTCCCACCAGAGCACTACGCTCCCAGAACGCAGAGTTACTTGTGGTTCCTAGAGTCTCTAAAAGTAGAATGGGAGGCAGAGCCTTCAGCTATCAGGCTCCTCTCCTGTGGAACTAGCTCCCAATCTGGGTTCGGGGGGCAGACACCGTCGCTACATTTAAGACTAAAGTGAAAACTCTCCTCTTTGATAAAGCTTATAGTTAGGGAGTGAGGAGTTGCAGTGAACACCTAGACCGGCGGGGCAGGGTGTATAGCTGCAGACACAGCACCCCTGCTTCTCTCTGCTTCTCTTTACAGTCATCAGATTTACCTATCGTATAATCAATAATATAGTGCCTCTCCTAGTTATGCTGTTATAATTCTAGACTGCCGAGGAAGTTCCTTCTTATGACACGCTCTTCTTTTGTTTCCTTTTATGCACATCCTGTCCCAGAAGTGCTTGTTACTAACCTAGCTCTGGGTAGTTTACTCCCCGGAGTCCTTATGTTTCTTCTTCACCCAGAACGTCGCCTCGGATTATGGCGACACCAAGACCTGGGTCTTGGGTGCAGCTGTGGCTATGGACCTGCTACACCCTGCTACGCTCTGCGATTCCCTGCAATGCCCGGCTACGTCCTGCTGCGTCCACCGCGTCCACCCATGCTCTGCTGTGCCACGCTACATCCTATACCGTCATAACCCCAACCGTCAGACACCGCCCACCAAGAGTCTGGGTCTGCCGAGGTTTCTTCCTAAAAGGGAGTTTTTCCTCGCCACTGTCGCAATAGCCACTGCTAATGCTTGCTCTTGGGGGAACTATTGGAATTGTTGGGGCTTTATAGAGTGTGGTCTAGACCTACTCTATCTGTAAAGTGTCTTGAGATAACTCTTGTTATGATTTGATACTATAAATAAAATTGAATTGAATTGAAATTAATTTTTTCAACGTTATTTCTTCTTCCTCTGAAAGATTATCCTTACTCATTAAAACATTCAATTTATCCATAATATTTATATCTTTAGCTAAGTTATTTTTTTTAATTACTTTACTTCGTTTAATTGCTATTTCTCTAATTTTAAACTTGAAATATTCCCATTTTTGTATGTGATTCCCTTCGTTTTTTTGACTGAATCACAAAACTCATCATCTTTTAATAAATTATTATTTAGTTTCCAATAACCACGTATATTACCATTTTGTTGTTTTGTTCCTACTAAGTGGATTGAAATTAATTTATGTTCAGAAAGTGGGGCATAGCTATGTAATGATTCTGACACAAATTGCAGACAAGAGGGAGATATAAGCCATAGATCAATTCTAGACTGTAAGGACCTACTGACGTTGCTCCATGTAAATTCCTTAATGTCAGGGTTTAAAAAAAGCCAAATATCTATAACTGCCAGTTGTTCACAAATATATGCAGTACTTTTGAATCTTGAAAGTGGAATTAATCTTACAGGTACTCTATCTACAAGATCATCTGGAGCATCGTTATAATCGCCTCCAATAATCAAGTGTGCATCCTTATATTTGTTTTTAAAGGCTTCACGTTTCATACAGAGTTGTAAAAACATATTTTTGCTAGAGCTGTATTGTTATAGTTATATAAATTGCAAACTATAAAGAAGGAATTGTCTAATTTGAAAACCAAGATTATCCATCTGCCCTCATTGGAGATCATTGATTCAACTATATCTCCTTTAAAATTGTTAAGGAGAATGGCGACACCTGCTGATTGTTGAGAGGCATGACAAAAATAACATTTATCACCCCATTGAGCACTCCAAAATTTCACATCACTGTCCACGGAATCAGTCTCTTGTAAAAATATCAAATCAGCATTATTTAGTCTACTGAACAAAAAAATTGATTTCCTTTTGGTGCTATCACGTATACCCCTGACATTAAAAGATATTATT